>NW_020526631.1:10000-35372 GCF_003368295.1 Carassius auratus | reverse complement strand
GTGGTGTGTGTGTGTGTGCAGGTATCTGGTGTTCTACTGTCCTCTGGATGCCGTGTTCTCGCTGGCGTCCGTGTTCCCCGTGCGTCTGGTCTTGACGGCGATGAAGGAAGTGACCCGCACCTGGAAGGTTCTGGCGGAGTCACACAAGCAGGAAGGAAGTACAAAGACGGTCTGTTTGTGATGATCGCGGTGGGCTGGGCTAAAGGTACTGTTTTCATTCAGACGTCGAGCCTTGACATTTTCATGTTTGAAAGCTCTAGGTTATTTTTTCAGAGTTTCATCACACTCATTATTAAACCCCATGATGCATTTCACCCCGCTGGTCCTTCAATTACACTCAGAAAAGGTTTGAAATATCAAGAGGTCGAGGTGACTGTAATTACGCTCGTGCTAAAGTGATAAGAGTGTAAGAGCAGGAACACGTCAGCGAGCGGCCTGGTGAATCTGCTGAAAGAGTTACTGGAGGATTGTGTGCGCAGGAGCCGGAGGAGACTCTTGAAGGAACTTTGAGCAGCTGGTGCGAGGCGTCTGGAGACCGGAAACCAACGAGCTCCTGAAGATGACATAGTAAGAGTCCTCATCATCATCATCTTCATCTTCCTCATCCAGCTCCTGTGACTCAAGAGGGTTTCTAAACTCATCCACATCAACATTTCACCTCACAAACAAAAAGAGATTTCAATTACATACTGCATAAAAACTTTGTGAACCGATCATATTTATAATATTATGATTATCATTAACTGAAAAACTACAACCATCAAAAGAAACATTGTTACTTGATACATTACCTGAAATAAAGTTCAAATAATAAGGAATTAAACTTTTTATTTCACTTAGTTTGCAAGGAAACAATTCTCATTTTCATTTAGTTTAACTCAATTTACTAAATAAACCAAAACTGAAAATTCATTAAAACTACACAGACATATAGAAAAACTGAAGCAAATAAAAATTAGAAAAACACAACAGATACTAAAAATGTAACAATTTTCGCAAAAAAAAAATTGCATTCGCAACATTTCTTACTTTTAGTTTCAGATGACTAAAATAACAAAAAAACTGAAATAAGAACTTAATTAAAAATACTCATTTTTTATTTATTTTTATTATATAATTCTCTTTTTAGTTTTATTTTTTTCTAGTGCTGTCAAACGATTAATCGCATTCAAAATAAAAAGTTTTGATTACATTACTGTATATATATGTGTGTTTACGGTGTATATTTATGATGTATCAATAGATTAATACACATGCATGGATATATTTCCAGAAAATGTTTTGTTATAAAATTAATTATTAAATATATAATTTAATACATGCATGCATGTGTGTGTAAATTTAATTTAGATTTAATTAAACACGGTTCATTTTTTGACAGCACTATTTTTTACTAATTCCTTTAGTTTTAGTTTCACTTGATGTTAAACTCGCCAAATTGTCAACGTTTTTAAAGCTGTTGAAATGTAGTCGTGCTTTTTAATCTAAAATGAAATCGGATGCCTGAGACAGCGGCGTTTGTCTGAACATCACTTTCATCAGAGGATCTTTTCTCTTCTCCACTCAGAGCTCAGAGAGGACGTTCAGTGTGTGAATCCTCTCATAAATCAGATGCACGAGCTGGTTTAGGTGTGTGTCTCTTTCTCCCAGAATGCCGCAGGTAGAATAATTGGCTTCTGTATTGATCTCCTGTCGTCTCGGAGACACTTGTTGTCATGGTTTTTGTGCGAGTGGCATTTGAGAGGGTTCGCTGTCAGTTGCCATGGCGACGAGCGTCTGATGTACAGTATTTAACTGTAACTTGTAACTGTTCGTCTTCGGGAAATAAGAGACTGATCAGATCGGTGTAATCCATGCATCTTGTGAAAACGGCTCAACCCTGGACCCTTCAGATACAAATTTTGTATTAATCAAATGATGCATTAAATGTATGATTAATAAAGTTTTACACTGTTTTTACCATAATTCACTGCTCTACTTAGTGAACGTGTTGCTTATGGCTTTTTTTTAAATGCTGGCAACCGTAATATGATCGATTAATATTCAATAAACCTGGAAAAACTGAGAACTTAAACAAAAAAAAATATATTTTTAATTTTAAATTAAAGAAAAGATGTTTATTTTTAATAATTATTATTAAAAAAAAAAAATATATATATATATATATATATATATATATATATATATATATATATTGTTTATTATTTTGGATTATTCACGTTATTTGTTATTACTGATAAATGATGAAGCAGTTATTGTGAGAAGTTGAATGGATGTAATGATGGAGAAGACTTCTGCAGTGAATAGGCAATTTATTATTATTATTATTAATAATACTCATAATACACAGTTTTTCTCTAATGTGAGTAATATTAGTTGGTTTGTTGAGTTACATTAAACTTAACACGTTTCTATAGAATGTGCATCACATCTGTGTTAAGTATCATTTATAGAGCTGTAGTATTTACCGTTTAACCTCTGACCTTTGACTTTATGTGTGTGTGCGCGTGTGTGTGTATGTGTGTGTGGTATGTGTGTGTCTCTGTGTGTGTGTGTGTGTGTGTGTGTGTGTCTCTCTCTGTGTGCGTGTGTGTGTGCGTGTGCGTGTGTGTGTGTGTGTGTGTGTGTGTGTGTGTCTCCCTCTGTGTGTGTGTGTGTCTCTCTGTGTGTGTGTGTGTGTGTGTGCAGCCCGACCAAGGTGACTCTGCTGGGGTCGGTGGTGTTCTCTCTCCAGCAGTGTCACTTCCTCCCGATCCAGACGCATCATCTGATCTTCATCTACACACTCTTCATCGTCACCAACAAGGTCTGTGTGTGTCTTTCTGCAGCGTTCAGACTCAAACCAAACACTCGTTTATATGGAAACACGTGAACATCTAGATCTATATTTGTCAAAACAGAAAAAATCTATTTTATTTAGCATTTCTGTGCATTTTAAAGTTGTTATGCTTTAATCCTTAACAAAAGTATGTGTGCAGAGATACCGAATGCCATTTATTTTCCTGATAAATGAATATTAGCTGTGATTCACAATTAAAAACAAGGCAACGAGAGCGTTTGATTGATCGGCGTGTCGTGTTTTAATTGGACGGACGTCTGTTCACATTCGTTAGACTGAAGTTAACGAGCGACCTGCTAAAGCTCATCAAAGTGAGTCTCTTTTGCCCTTCAGAATGAGCCGTGCCGCTCCACACTCTTACACGCTTCTCGCGCTCTTTGCATCATTTTCATGTAATTGCATCATTCTGCTTCAAAAAGAGTGAGTTCTTGAGCGAGACTGACGGTAAATCTGGAGTTCACCGGTCAGATCTCAAGACAAACGCTCTCTCCGTTAACTTTCTGGTGCACTTCTCAGATTTGACTAAAGGAAATAACTGTGCTTTTAGATTAAATGTGCATCTTCGGCTCTTAAGTCTTAATTACCCTTCCAAAAATTAATATTCATGGCATTAAATGTTGCATGCACTGCAAAAAATAAAAAAGGACAAAACACATTTTTGCATTTGATTTAAAAGAAAAAATGTTACGCATTTGCACTAAAAAACAAGACAGAAATACTGAGTAAAAACATAATTTTTGTGCCTTCTGATCAGAATATTCAGTAAAAGGTATTACCATATGGAGGGATGTTGTAAGTTTTCTGACACAAAACATCATTTTCTGCTCTCTGGACATTTATGTTTCAATGCATTGTTTCCCCTTGAATTTATTTATTCCTTTAAAAGTTTAAAAAGCGAAGTCTCTCATTTGTTTCAGACGCAGATGATGTTGTTGGGTTCCTCATCGTATCCGTTTTCAGCCGTGGAGACTCTGCTCTACAAGACTCTGTTTGTTCGACCTTTGACCTTTTCACCTCTGACCGACCCGACCCCGAGCCGCTGTTCTTCCCCGAACCACAACAAACCGAAAGCAAAAGACCAGAACCCCAGCGACACCAACGAACCGGACCAAACCAAGCCCAAAGACACAGAAACCAGCAAAAAGATGGACTGAGTCCTCACGAGGACGAGCCACACACTGATGATGCTTTTAAACACACACATGCTTTTTATCCGAATATCTTGATATGTACATATTTGCTGTTCTGAGCTACTCTTTCTATCCTGTAATGGTGAGGATAATATATTTTACTATAATTTATAATGCACTTGTGAATGCAATCACTGAAAGTGGAGTGCTGAAACCTGTTTAAGATGTTTTGATGCTGAAATGATTGAATATAATTCACTCGCTCTGACTCGTCTGTCTTCAGTTTGTAGTCTGTGAAGATTTAAGTGTCCCACATATGATATTAGGTCCCTGGGATGCGAATTTTACCAAAGGAACCTCGTCAAAAATGTGTATTTTGTGTGTATTTTACCCCTGGGGTTTGAGTAGTAAATGAGTGGGTTTTGTTTTGAAAACCTGGCAACCCTGTTTTTAACTGGCAGCTGTTATATATTTTTCTCTTGCTTTTTAAAGGTAATTGTGACTTTTTATCTCTAAATTCTGACTTTTTTCTCACTTCTGTGATATAAACTCGCAATTCTGATGTCTTTTACAGTATTGTGAGTTTAAATCTTGACATTATGACATCTTTGATCCGAATTGGGAGTTTATATCTCACAAATCTGACTTTATAACAAGCAATTGAGACAAAAAAGTCAGAATTGTGAAATAAAAATGCCATGTTTTTAGGAATAAAGATATAATATAAATCATTGTGAGTTATACATGAACAAACACCTGAAATCTAATCTAAATCAATCAGATAAACACTTAAATGTGTATTTAGTGAGAAAAAAAAGCCTGAACTCCTAGAAAAAAGTCAGAATTGTGTGATATTAAAAATTTGAATTTTTATCTCGCAATTCTAAGATTTTAAAAAGCAATTCGGAGATAAATTGTCAGAATAAAAAGTCGCTATAACCTTTTTTATTATTCAATGGTGGAAGCAGGCTTCTGTAGAAAACCACCCTGACCAGTGCTGCAGAAATTACATTCTTAACTTTCCATCACTTTAGAGTTAATAATCAGCATTGACAGCACGTGACAGATGGCATTCAAATTGAAATCAAAACAGATTATTACAATTTTAAGGTGCCTGTTAAATCGCTCATTATATAAAATGACGCCTTCTGCAGAAATTGGATTTGTGTTTTATTGTATGAATATGAATATAACTCTCTGGAATATGCATTCCGGGCAGCATGAAGTGATTATCATAATCATGCTTTAGGTTTGTTAATGAGCGCTCAACAGACCATAATCTCATTTACTGGTGTGAAGGAGCAATCAGCGCCTCAATTATTCCCGCCTAATATCAACAACGGTTTCCAAACGCCCCGCGGCGGGAAGTCTCTCTCTGCCAAGAATGCGCGTGCCTCCGCCGTCCTCTGTGATGTCATCACGTACGCTAATAACGTCATGTCTGTTTGACATAGATTAGGCTGTTTTTAAACGCAAAAATAGATTAAAAGGGCTAAATAACCTTAATCATTTCTGAGATGTTAACAACTTATCATTGCACAGTTTTACATCCTTTTTAACGTTACTAAACGTTTAAACTAAATCACCGTAAATTACCAATTCATTATGGAAGATTATTTCCTTTATGTGAAATAGTCTTAGTAAAGAAATACAAATTGGTTTCTTTTTTAATTCTGAGTTTATAGAAAAGGAAGAATTGCAAGGTTAGACTTTAAATAAATAAATATATATATATATATATATATATATATATATATATATATATATATATATATATATATATATATATATATATATATATATATTTTTTTTTTTTTTTTTATTTATTTATTTATTTATTTATTTATTTTAAATTCTAACCTTGCAATTCTGGGTTGATATTTCGCAAATCTCAGCAGATTAGGCCCAATAGTACAAGCCTCCACAGTTGATTAATTACATTAAGAAATGCAAAAAATAAATAAATTATAATAATAATTAGTAGTAAGTCTTCTAAAATGTTGTGTAAATACGCAAATTATGCTTTATTTATTTAATTATGCACTCATTAGCATGCATTTCCAGAACATAAATTCTCTATAATTGTATTGTCATATTAGTGTTTTGGTTTTTCCAGAAAGGATTTTGGATTTCTCTTGAACAATCCATAGATCAGAAGATAGTGCAAACACACACACAAAACATGTTAGTAGTAATAAAAATATATTACTACTATAGTAATAAAAAAAAAAACTAGTCTTAAACAAAATCTGAAAAGTGACCAGTGCATGAAAGCATGTTTTGCCTGGAGTGTCTCACCTTAAAAAATGAGTCTGCAGTATATTGTGCAGTGAACTAGGAATCCGTCCCGTTCTCTTCGTGATGTCATGCCATTGGCTGTGCGTTTCAGTGAAGCATGTGTGTGTGTGTGTGTGTTCTGAATGAAGTCGAGCTGCAGCATCATGTGTTGTCCACTAGGGGTCCTGCTGTGTGTGAGGGGCCGGTGGGAGGGACCGCCTCGCTCTCAGAGGAACGCCAGTGGATTGGTGACTCCGAGTGGTACGTCCCAAACAAAGGCAGACGCACACAAAGGGAGCTCACTCACACACACACACACACACAGCTGCTCCAAACGGCCACCCGGACCCTCCTTCTTTGTGTTCCTCTGCGTTGGAGACAAAGACGACACAGAAGCCACGAGAAGCAGAACAAATCAGAGCAGCTCCATCTGTACAGCCCCTGAATCCACAGATCACTGCTTACTGCTGAATACTTCCACCCAAACATTCACTCGCCCTCATGTCCTTCAAACCCTTTCTTTCTTTCTTCAGTGAAACATGAAGATGTTTTGAAGAACGTTCTTTGGGTTGGACAGTGGAAGATCTTACGCACAAGTCGACTGTTATTCCACGTCTTCTGAAGTCAAATGTGAGGAACAGACTGAAAATCATCTTTCAAATCAGTTATGAAGCTGGCAGATATTCTCTTATAAATAAAGCTTCAAAAAGAACCGTTTTTGGCTTCATGAAGAACCTTTTCATTCTTCAAAGTATCATATTATTTCTTTTTAGAGAACCCTTTTTTATTATAATGTGCAATGAAAAGCACAAAAAGGGTCAGTTCCAAGAAATAACCTTTATTTTTAAGAATATGTATCTCTGTGTTTGATGTGGACACTGCAGTGCATGACAATCATTTACATTTAGATTCGTTTCTCAACCAAAGCATCATGTGACACTGAAGACTGGAGGAATGATGCTGAAAATACAGAAATACATTACACTGTAACACAGATTCACACAGATTTTACTGTTTTTTGTAAAAATGGTCATAATACGTGTAGAATCCCTGTGTGTTAATGGATGTTAAAAGGTCTTGATGAAACCATGAATGCCAATAAAGAGCTTTTACTTTTACCAATTGTTGATTTGAATGCCGAAATGCAGTAAAATAATTTCAGTTTGTTTCTCTCAAAGCATCCTGTGACTTGAATATGTGGTAATTCTGATGCTTCATGATAATGTTTGTGCCACTTTCCTCCTCTGGATGTTCCTCAGAAATATGAGTTTGCAGCAACATGAGCAAATGTCATTTTTTAGCTTTGATATCTGTCAGGCTGTGAGTTCATTCTCAGATGGCATTAGTGCTGATGACAGACAGATATCAGCGTCGGATGAGTGTGTGTTACATCACAGGGACAGAATCAGCAGAGGTGATTTAACATCAGTGACCTCAATCGCTCTCTTCCTCTGGAGGACACATGTGTGTCTCTCCGATTCTCCTTCAGACACTGTGTGCTAGCTGCTGTGATATTAACACGTGTCTAATGCTTCTCTCGCTCTGCGCTGGACGTCATAATAAATGAAGATACTGATGTGAAGGACGCATTGTGCTTCTAGGTCTTGGATGTCCTGAACACGGTGTAGTGGGATTAAACAACGATGAGTGAAGTGAATATAGAGCTCATAATCTAGAACGTTCTATTGAAGCAGTTACCGGTTGTGTGAACATTTCTGTTGTTGATGAAACCATCATATTTGATGAAGATCATGTGACGCTGAAGACTGGAGGAATGATGCTGAAAATACAGCGGAGCATCACAGACATACATTACACTTTAACACAGATTCACACAGAACAGAGCTTTTTTTAAAAAGAATATTTTGTCGCAATTTTTACTGTATTTTTGATCAAATAAATGCATCCCTGGTGAGCAGAAGACACAAAAACATTATTAAATCTCATATAAGAATAATATATGTTCTCTAATACAAAATGCCTATCATAGAAAAAAGATCACCCAAATCCAAAGTTCTTCCGAGGTTAACCCCGGAGCGTCCTCAGCTGGAGCAGATCCGTGTTTGAGGCTGATCTGAGATCAGTGTTTGAGGCTGATCTGAGATCAGTGTTTGAGGCTGATCTGAGATCAGTGTTTGAGGCTGATCTGGGATCAGTGTTTGAGGCAGATCTGAGATCAGTGTTTGAGGCTGATCTGAGATCAGTGTTTGAGGCTGATCTGAGATCAGTGTTTGAGGCTGATCTGGGATCAGTGTTTGAGGCTGATCTGGGATCAGTGTTTGAGGCATTTCTGAGATCAGTGTTTGAGGCTGATCTGAGATCAGTGTTTGAGGCAGATCTGGGATCAGTGTTTGAGGCAGATCTGGGATCAGTGTTTGAGGCAGATCTGAGATCAGTGTTTGAGGCAGATCTGAGATCAGTGTTTGAGGCAGATCTGGGATCAGTGTTTGAGGCAGATCTGGGATCAGTGTTTGAGGCAGATCTGGGATCAGTGTTTGAGGCAGATCTGGGATCAGTGTTTGAGGCAGATCTGAGATCAGTGTTTGAGGCAGATCTGAGATCAGTGTTTGAGGCAGATCTGGGATCAGTGTTTGAGGCAGATCTGGGATCAGTGTTTGAGGCAGATCTGGGATCAGTGTTCGAGGCAGATCTGGGATCAGTGTTCGAGGCAGATCTGGGATCAGTGTTCGAGGCAGATCTGGGATCAGTGTTTGAGGCAGATCTGAGATCAGTGTTTGAGGCAGATCTGAGATCAGTGTTTGAGGCTGATTTAAGATCAGTGTTTCAGGCAGATCTGGGATCAGTGTTTCAGGCAGATCTGGGATCAGTGTTTGAGGCAGATCTGGGATCAGTGTTTAAGGCAGATCTGGGATCAGTGTTTGAGGCAGATCTGAGATCAGTGTTTGAGGCAGATCTGAGATCAGTGTTTGAGGCAGATCTGGGATCAGTGTTTGAGGCAGATCTGGGATCAGTGTTTGAGGCAGATCTGGGATCAGTGTTCGAGGCAGATCTGGGATCAGTGTTCGAGGCAGATCTGGGATCAGTGTTCGAGGCAGATCTGGGATCAGTGTTTGAGGCAGATCTGAGATCAGTGTTTGAGGCAGATCTGAGATCAGTGTTTGAGGCTGATTTAAGATCAGTGTTTCAGGCAGATCTGGGATCAGTGTTTCAGGCAGATCTGGGATCAGTGTTTGAGGCAGATCTGGGATCAGTGTTTAAGGCAGATCTGAGATCAGTGTTTGATGCAGATCTGAGATCAGTGTTTGAGGCAGATCTGGGATCAGTGTTTGAGGCAGATCTGAGATCAGTGTTTGAGGCAGATCTGAGATCAGTGTTTGAGGCAGATCTGAGATCAGTGTTTGAGGCAGATCTGAGATCAGTGTTTGAGGCAGATCTGAGATCAGTGTTTGAGGCAGATCTGGGATCAGTGTTTGAGGCAGATCTGGGATCAGTGTTTGAGGCAGATCTGAGATCAGCGTTTGAGGCTGATTTAAGATCAGTGTTTGAGGCTGATCTAAGATCATTGTTTGAGGCAGATCTGAGATCAGTGTTTGAGGCAGATCTGAGATCAGTGTTTGAGGCTGATTTAAGATCAGTGTTTGAGGCAGATCTGGGATCAGTGTTTGAGGCAGATCTGAGATCAGTGTTTGAGGCTGATTTAAGATCAGTGTTTGAGGCTGATCTAAGATCATTGTTTGAGGCAGATCTGAGATCAGTGTTTGAGGCAGATCTGAGATCAGTGTTTGAGGCTGATCTAAGATCATTGTTTGAGGCAGATCTGAGATCAGTGTTTGAGGCAGATCTGAGATCAGTGTTTGAGGCAGGTCTAGGATCAGTTCAGGAGGCTCTCTGAGGACGTCATTAGTATTCAGTCAGGCGTGTGCCGCCCAGACGAGACATCATCAGAGCCCTGCAGCCGACACAGATACAGAAGACCAGCACCAGCACAGCTCACAGTCTGTTCGTTTATTACAGTGTTTAAATGCAGACGTACTGAACACATGATTGCTGGATCCTTCACAGGTCGCTGTGTGTTTGGATGATTTGAATTCAGGCGGCACACTGATCTCCGGTTGAGAAGAGACAGATGTCCAGCGATTCTGTACGACCAAATCAGCAAAAAATACCCCCCCCCCCAACCCCCGCTCACACACACACACACCAGCTGCCAGCTGCCCCTCTTTAAAACAGCACACTGTAAATTTGAATGTGTTTAGAATCTGAGCAGGAGAAACACACACACACACACACACACACACTCACACACTCACACACACACACACACACACACACACACACACACCAAACTATCTCAGTTGTTTCTCTTAAGAAACCACTGAGATTAAATCAAGTCATCTGCATGTGTTTCTCCTGAGAAAAAGTGTTTATTAAACACTCTCAATCAAAATTTATACAAAAAATAATAATAATAATAATACAGTAAAAAAAGTTAAATATTATTCTAATGTAAAACAGCTGTTTTCTGTGTGAATCTGTGTTAAAGTGTAATTTATTTCTGTATTTTCAGCATCATTCCTCCAGTCTTCAATGTCACATCTTCAGAAATCAGAATAATATGATGATTTATTATCAGAGTTATCAATGTTGAAAACAGTGGAGACTGTGATACACTTAAAAGTTTGAGATCATGGTTTAAAAATGTAAATTATTGCATTTAGACACATTTAATCAATAAAATGTGCCAGTAAAAATATTTAAAATGTTACAAAAGTTTTTTATTTAAAATAAAATCTGTTCTTCTGAACTCTCTGTTCATCTGTGAATCCTGAAAAATTTAATGTATCACCAGGGGCGGATCTAGAAAAATATTGATGGGGTGGAAAAAAGGGGGCAGGAATTTTTGAGGGGTGGCAACATATGGCAGACGTATATATACTGAATTTAGTTACATTTATCACAGTTTGATGATAAATATATGTGCACACTACAAAAAGACACAGACTATCATTTAAGCGGGTTCAAAGCGGGTTCGCGAATCATTTGAGTCAGTTTGGGGATCGCGAATCATTTCAGGCAGATCGGGAGTTCGGAGCGGGTTCGCAAATCATTTGAGTCAGCTTGGGGATCGCGAATCATTTGAGTCAGATCGGGAGTTCGGAGCGGGTTTGCGAATCATTTGAATCATTTTGGGGATCGCGAATCATTTGAGTCAGATCGGGAGTTCGGAGCGGCTTCGCGAATCATTTGAATCAGTTTGGGGATCGCGAATCATTTGAGTCAGATCGGGAGTTCGGAGCGGGTTCGCGAATCATTTGAGTCAGTTTGGGGATCGCGAATCATTTGAGTCAGATCGGGAGTTCAAAGCGGGTTCGCGAATCATTTGAGTCAGTTTGGGGATCGCGAATCATTTGAGTCAGATCGGGAGTTCAAAGCGGGTTCGCGAATCATTTGAGTCGGTTGAGGCATCGTTAATCATTTGAATCAGTTCGGGAGTTCGTAGCGGGTTCGCGAATCAATTGAGTCAGTTCGGGAGTTTGGAGCGGAATCACGAAAGGTTCGCGCTAGTAAAATTTCTAATTGGCCATAACCTTTAATTCGTTGCTGCCAACTGGGGTGGCAGCAGGGGTGGCAAGGCTTTCTTTTAGGGTTGCATTTGCCACCCTATGCCACCCCGGTAGATCCGCCCCTGTCACAGATTTCAAAAAAATATTGTGTAGCACAACTGTGTTCAACATTGATAATAATCAGAACTGTTTCTTGAGCAGTAAATCATCATATTAGAATAGAAATCAATCACATTTTAAAATATACTGCAATCGATTAATATTTCACAGTATTTGATCAAATAAATGCAGCCTTCATTAACATAAGAGACTTCTTTGAAAAACTGATATATATATATATATATATAAAACCATCTGATTTATAATTGTTTAATAAACTGTTAATGTACTCGGTGACTCTTTACTAAAAATAAAACATAAAAAGATTAGAGTTAAATAGAAACTAATAAAGAATTAAATGACTAAAACTTAAAAGTTATTTATAAATTACAAAAGTGGTTAAACTAAAAGAAAATGAAAATATAAGAGTACAAGCTAATTCAAAATATGATTAATTACCAGAATAGTATAATATAAATACAATGTAAGAATAACAATTTAAAAGAATAGAATAATGTCCTGGCAGAATATTATTTATAAATTAAATTCTAAAAAAATAATCCTAAAACACATCTAAAAATAAAGCTTCATCAAAAATATGGGTGAAAAATCCCACAGTAACAGAACATCGGGCCTGGTTTATACATACTTTTCTTGTGCTGAAGTGAACTTTCTCATATAGGAATTTAAATAGATGTAATGCACAATAGAGTTTCATGAGTAGAATGAAATGTTCAATTCATTTCTCAATTCACTCACATTAGGCAAATGCACTAGTTATTTTTGGACCCTGTTTTGCTCGATGAAATGTGTCTGTTGGCAGGTTGTTTTCATGAGACCAGAGGAAACCACCATCTGCTCCAGACGGTCCATCACAGGAGGAGAACCACAGCAAAACCAGCAGAAAAACACCTCCATCACACTGCTGAGAGTGTGCAGCTGGACCACACACACACACACACACACACACACACACAGAAGTGATCTGAAATGAGGCAGATGGGTGACAAACAGTCTGGCTGCAGGACTCAAGGTGAACGCTCTCCACCTGTTGTTTACCTGACAGAGAGCTGGACAGGTAAGACACAGAGGACAGGTGTTCACACACACACACACACACACACACATCACATTCAGCTGCAGAGAATCAACTGATGCAGTACAGATGAAACCATCACTACACCACAGTATGTTCTGTAAAGGGATTTAAATTATGACTAAATGCTAATTTCAAGGAAAAGTTCACCCTAAAATTAATATGTGCTCACCCTCAGTTCATCAGAGATCAGGAGGAGTTTGTGTCTTCATCAGGTTTGTAGAAATGTAGCACTGCATCAGTGTCTCATCAATGGATGCTCTGCAGTGAATGGGTGCCGTCAGAATGAGAGTCTGATAAAAACATCACAATAATCCACAGCACTCCAGTCCATCAGTGAACATCTGGAGAAGACAAAACCTGAAACACATCCAGCATTAAGATGATTTTAACTCAAATACGTGTCTATAATGCATAATAGTTAATCCCCATTGATTGGATTCATCTGAAAGCAAAATAAAACAACACAAGGAAGGCCATTGTTGAGCTGCTTGAGTTTTAAAACCAAATTCTGTAATACTTTAACACTTTTATGAGATGAGCAAACATGCAAACATGTGTTGCTTTTATCTTTGTTGCTAAACATCTCAGTCAGGTCTGAAAAACAAGGAATAATAATAATAAGGAAGAGCGAAGCATTGAGTTGGCATTGGATCAGTGTCGATGCTATCAGCAGTTCTCTGGAAGCTAAAGTCAGACCAGAACATGTTTCCACAACAGCAGCTCTGTGTGCGTTTGAGATGAAGCTGAGACACATCTCTGAAGATGTTGTTGGCTGTTAATCGTCTCTCTCGGAGCGGCCGGCCCTGACCTTCAGTACGTAATGAAGAGCGCTAATATCCTGAACCTGAGCGTTAGCGCCTCTGAGGAAAATAAGCATGGCTGACTGCTTCCCTCGCTTTTCATAATACCGTCTTAAGTGACGGTTGCCTTGAATGTGTCCGAGCGCAGCATCATAATCATGGACACCTGTATACAAACAGCTCGAGGTGGTTACTTCACTCCTTAATCCTTCAGATCCAAACACACACCCTTCTTCATCCATCAGAGCCGATTCAATCTGCTTCACACTGATGTAAAAGCTGCAGAATTTGCATACAGGACTTGCTGAACCAATAAGAGAGCAATCACTCAATGTGTCGTATTTACCAGCTGAGGAAGACTTTTTGATAATAAAAGAAACGTAAGGTAAGTTTTGATGTGTGAACGAGTTTTAATAAATGTGAGTGTTGACTGTTAATGGAGAAAAGTGATAAAGCTTGCATTTGGGCCCTTTATGAGGTCACTACACTCCGTTTCCCATCATCCTCTCTGGCAGATTGAAATATAAAGCATCATGTCACCTCATGCTCATCATCTAATCTTCATTCTGTCGCACTATAATAACTAAAAAAACTGGTTAATAAAAAAAGCAACCAGTTTTAAAATATTACTTAATGACTGACAGCTGATTATTAGATGGTACTTGAAGACTTTGAAATAATTGAACACAAATCTAACCAAAAGGAGCACAATTCACAGTAATGGTGATTCAAGATGTATATTAGCTGGACCATGCTGGGAAACAAAAGAAGTCATGTTTTTAGTGATTTGACATTGAAACACAAGCTTGGCAAACAGTTTCCACAGTAGAACAGATAAAGTTAGACGTGCGTTATTGTAAATAGCTGCAAAAGAGCACTTTCAAGATCGCCATTAAATATATACAATGCTCCCATTTCAGACAGGAACCATGTGAGGTGAAATCACATGCCCTTCAAACAAGAGCCCGTTTCCTTCCTGCTATTCTTCAGCTGTCATCCTGAAGTGTGTGGAGCGTTCAGCTGATCCAGACCCAGACACGCTGTCCTTCTGTGTCTTCAGCTCTATAACTACAGCTAATGTTCCTTCCTGTCTTACTGAGGAACCTCTGACACACTCTGATATGCTCACTCAATTTTTACACTCATAGAAATTATCAATTACGCTTGAAAAAGTCACTTCTGCTAATCTGGAGTGTTTTTGTTGCTGTTGTGTTCTGAGTGTTTTTAGTCTGTTATTATGCAGTTGCTAGGGTGTTCAGAGTATTTTAGGCTGTCACTATGCAGTTGCTAGGGTGTTCTGAGTGTTATAGTCTGTTGCTATGCAGTTACTAATGTGTTCTGAGTCATTTAGGCTGTTGCTATGCAGTTGCTAAGCAGTTGCTAGGGTGTTGTGAGTATTTTACACGATTGCTATGCAGTTGATAGGGTGTTGTGAGTATTTTAGGCTGTTGCTATGCAGTTGCTAGGGTGTTGTGAGTATTTTAGGCGGTTGCTATGCAGTTGCTAAGGTTTTGTGAGTATTTTAGGCGGTTGATGTGCAGTTGCTAGGGTGTTGTGAGTATTTTAAGCGTTTGTTATGCAGTTGCTAGGGTTTTGTGAGAATTGTAGGCTGTTACTATGCAGTCGCTAGGATGTTGTGAGTATTTTAGGCTGTTACTATGCAGTCGCTAGGGTTTTGTGAGTATTTTAGGCTGTTACAATGCAGTTTGCTAGGGTTTTGTGAGTATTTTAGGCTGTTACTATGCAGTTGATAGGGTTTTGTGAGTAATTTAGGCTGTAAATATGCAGTTGCTAGGGTTTTGTGGGTATTTTAGGCTGTTACTATGCAGTTGCTAGGGTGTTGTGAGTATTTTAGGCTGTTACGATGCAGTGGCTCGGGTTTTGTGGGTATTTTAGGCTGTTACCATGCAGTCGCTAGGGTTTTGTGAGTATTTTAGGCTGTTACAATGCAGTTGATAGGGTTTTGTGAGTAATTTAGGCTGTAAATATGCAGTTGCTAGGGTTTTGTGGGTATTTTAGGCTGTTACTATGCAGTTGCTAGGGTGTTGTGAGTATTTTAGGCTGTTACTATGCAGTCACTAGGGTTTTGTGAGTATTTTAGGTTGTTACTATGCAGTTGCTATGGTGTTCTGCATGATTTAGGCTTTCGAAGGGTGTTGTTTGGCTGTTACTATGTAGTTGCTAACATGTTCTGAGTAATTTAGGCTGTTGTGACACAGTTGCTAGGGTTTCTAGTGTGTTCTGAGTGTTTTTAGGCTGTGGCTATGCAGGTGCTAGGGTGTTGTGTGTATTTTGGGTTGTTGCTATGAAGTTACTAGGGTGTTCAGAGTGCTTAGGTTGTTGTTATGTGTTGCTAGGGTGTTGTGGGTGGTTTCCAGGTGAAGTTTCGTGCTTCAGCTGATCTATGTTAAGCATTGCGCTTTATAAACTCCATGAGGACTCTATAAACAGACTCATGCTCTTCCTGAAGCCTGTATCCTGACAAACGGCTCCAGAGGACCTTCAGCTCAAGGACATCCTCTTCCTTCAGCGTTCTTATCTTCCATCCACCTTTCAGGCTTCACACACACTTCCTGTTCCTCCAGCTCCTGTCCCTCACACACACACACACACACACACACACACACACACTGACTCTGTCAGCAGTCGGTTTGCCATTAGAATCTGATCGAGCGGTTCAGTGTGAGAAGGCCATGATGAATGATTCATCCTGGGGGAAAGAAAGCGCTGACTCACCACAGCATCTCAAAGCAGAAGCTAAATGGATTTCACCAGTGCAGTCTTCAATATCTGGACCAGAACATGAAGAGGACGTCTCCTGCTCTTCAGGGAAACACACACACACAGGCTTCTCTTCTAAGAAAGACACTGATGTGACTCCAGTAACCTTCCCTACACAGACAGCATTCAAAGCATCAGGTTCTCCAAACCAAAGCCTTCAAACACTGATGGATGGCACAGCTCTGATCTGAGGAAAAACCTGATGAGTGAGGACAGCAAAATAAACAGACTATTGAAAGGGAAGAGAAAATGTTTCTCAGATATTTTGTTATTGATGTCATGAGTTAAAATTAAGAGCATTGAAAAAAACTAAAACATTTGTGATACTTGAAGTAACCCTAACAAACATAGACATATTTCATTTCAGCTATAGTTCCCTAGGCAACATTTTCAATAAAATAACTAAATCTAAAATGTTAAATTAAAAACTATATAGACATATACATGGGCGGATCTACCGGGGTGGCATAGGGTGGCAAATGCAACCCTAAAAGAAAGCCTTGCCACCCCTGCTGCCATCCCAGTTGGCAGCAACGAATTAAAGGTTTAGCCATGAATTTATATATACATGGCCAATTTGAAAATTTAAGAGCGCAAATCTTCCGTGATTCGTGATCCCGCTCAGAACTCCCGAACTGATTCAAATGATTTGCGATCCCCAAACTGACTCAAATGATTCACGAACCCGCTTTGAACTCCCGAAATGACTCAAATGATTCGCAATCCCCAAACTGACTCAAATGATTCGCGATTCCGCCTTGAACTCCCGAACTGATTCAAATGATTTGCGATCCCCAAACTCTAATAATTTACAAAGTATTAATATACCGTAATATTGTTGCTATAAAAACAGACTTAAGCCATCAATAGCCTTTAAAATGACTTAAATGACTTAATGCATTATATAAAAAAAATAATGAGTACATGTTATTAGAAATGCCATGTGATTGCTGCTGTTACACTTACAGGACAATCAAATCCTTGTTTAGGATACTGACCAAACATTTCATTCGAATATTCACTTAATCTTTCATTTTTGGACACCTTTTTGACCTTTTGACCTGACACAGGTCTATAATTTCTTCAACAAAAAACGTGCATATCACAACCCTTACAAAAATAAACCATGGTTTTATCAGAGTAAAACTGCTTAATTTCCTTTTGCTTGAGACTATAAAATAAATTAGTCATAATCAGGCACGTGCACAGGTAGGGCTCAACATGTGCAGAGCACATGCCCTTTTTGCCCTTACACTCCGAAGTGCCCTTTTTTTGGTGGTGTTTTTTTTTTTTTTTTTTTTTATTAAACAATGCTATTGGTCACCCTTTACGTCTGTCTGTCTGTTTTACAAATATTTAGCAAATGAAAGTTCTTAAAACGAGCTTGTGTAAATCTTATTCGATCCTCAAGCTGTCAGTAAGCTGATAACTCCGCCCCCTCTATATTCATTGAATCAACTGAAGCTCCACAGCAGCCGCACAGTAGACACCAGCTGAGCTGAACAAAGTTTGCGAAGGGTAAATAAATATCTTGTTGTTTGAATAAGTACTACTAAACACAATGGGTCTCATTCATGAAACACGAGCAGAACTAATTTTTGTGTAAATCGTGTGTAAAGTGGTTCTGTCGTAAAATTTCGGATTCATTAAAATGTTCGTATTTTCCAAATGTTAGTTGGTACGAAAGAAATCTACACCTGCTCCCAGCTACGCGTAAATAGTGCGTTTAACATCTGAACATTTTGCTCATTAATACGGCTGCATTTTAATTCACCTTAATCGGGTACATATTTACACAGCATTTTGAAAAAAAATATTATATAAAGTAATTACATACGGTTTTTCTTTTTACTTTTATTATGAGAGTAGCCTAGTAGTATGTAGATATGTTCGATGATGATGGTGGTCCTCCTCCAGTTTGAATACGATTTTTTCGAAGTGAACTAATGAAGCTGTCAAGCTTCATGTCGAACCATTTTCTTTTCACTTCTGGGACTGTTCGATTAACAGAATAAACTCCATTAACAGCATCTGTAATATGCTGCCTAGCTTCCTTTTTTTAGGACCTGATAGTACGCCACTATGTACGCTTGAAAGTAAAATGTGGCGTTTTGAATGAACTTCTGATAATAAAACTTCAATTTCTGCAGCTGAGAAATTGTTATTTTTCATTCGCTTTTGAGAAGATACGTTGAAATCCTTCATTTGGTGTCATAATATGATGCTCATATATAGTTGTCTGTCGGATTTAATGGGCGGGATTTATGGTAATTGAGAATGAGCGTGCACGCGCGTCCCATTTACGACTGATTGGAATTCATTAACACACACACACATTTCACTATCACATCTGACGTTTACGAAGTATTTGTGAATCAGGAGAAGGGTTTTCGGGAAGGTCTCTTTACGCGCAAATCACTCCCATATTTACTCATATATTTACGAATGTTTCATGAATGAGACCCTATGTCTATAAAGGCTCATATTTTATTTATTTGATGTCTGACTGACTCACTGACTGAGACATGTGGGACGTCACCTGAGAGAGAGGGCTAGCATTTGCCATCTAGTCATAGCCAATACATAGCCAACACTTAAATAGCCTGTGCATATAGTTGCATTTCATCTTTTATAAAATGCTATTTTGGCCAAATGCATTTTACCACAGGAAAAACTGAGCGCTCCGTATATATTGCTAAAAAAACTAGTTTGTAACATTAGATGAAAATGTAATGTGATGCCGGTGTAGCAGTCGATTCTGTTCCCCAATGTCTGTTTCCCCTCGGGTTGCCAGGTCCGTGTAATAAACCCAACCAAATAGTTAATCAAACATTTTCCCAAAGTAGCCTAAATTCCGCGGATTTGGCAACATTCCCGCATGAAAATACACCAAACACACCTGGATGTAAGGAAAGCAAAAAGGGACAAATTTCTTGCTACACTGCAGCATAGTAAAATTATTCTCACACTCCCGTTTATGTTCTTTTTTTATTATTATACATCTTGCAGTTGTTCCGTTATTTTTGTCTTATGTTTTTACATTTCAAGTTGAAAAACCTCTAGTCTTAAATTTATTTTCAAGTTTAAGATTTAGGATGGTATTTTGAACTATTTGACTTGCCGTACATCCAGTCACGCTTCTGGTGCACGCTAGTTCTGATCGTACGTACAGTAACTCGGCAACAACGCCAGAATTGTAGTATGTTTGCGTAAAGGGGAACAGACATTCCGAGGGGAACAGAATCGACTGCTACACCGGCAGTGGCAGGCGCCGTCGCCGTTTTAATGACGAAAAAAAAAATAAAAAAACATTCACATTTGCACACATTCGCTGGTCAAAAACGATATATTGATAAGTAATACAACAACACAATTGTTTTTACCATCGGAAAATCGTGCGCCCCCGCGCTGTTTCGTTCTGGAACTTACACAAAGCGACGAGTGATCCTCGTCACCTAGATAACATATATTTCTAAGAAATTTATTCTTTGATTTATGATTGCTGATACACTTAATTTATTAACATTTAGGCTATTCATGTTATGGTATACTCTCCGCTCGTCCTCACATGTATAAAATGCAGTAAAACATGGTTTTACTACAGTAATGTAGTAGTAACTAAAAAAAATTACAGAAGATCACTGTGAAATCTTTATATTTTATCATGCAGAATGTAATTCATGATTCATTCCTAGGCTTCATTTATTTGATCCAAAATACAGCAAAATCAGTAACATTGTGTAATATTTTTACAATTTTAAATAACTGTTTTCTATTTGAATATATTTTAAAATGTAATTTATTTTTGTGATCAAAGCTGAATTTTCAGCATCATTACTTACATTACAGTGTCAGGTGATCCTTCATAAATGCTTTTCACTGCAACTGTACTTTTCACACTATTTTTATGTATTTTTTCATTGCTGGCTTATTTTAGGGAAAGTGTAGTGAATAAGAGACATTCAAGAGACCAACATCCCTGGTCCACCACAGTATCATTTTTTTGTCAGATACATGGCTCACAGAAGGTTGCTGTTGTAATTAGGTTTAAAGAAGCCCTTAAAACCCTGTTTATCTATATTATCTAATATTATTATTATGGTTGTTATTAATCGTGAATAAATCTAAAGCTTTTGAGACTATTATTTTGTGTTATTGAATTTGTCATGAAGATGTGACCATTTCTTCCTTTTATGCAGGGTTACTAAATAATCTTGATATAAAAAAGGGAGGGGGGTGCCCTTTTTCAGTTTCAGCACATGCCCCTCAAAAGGTCTGTGCACGGCCCTGGTCATAATAAAGTTAAAGCCACAGGTAAATGTTGAGAGCTACAATTGTGATTCGTAAATAATACAATTTATTCATTTAGTTTTTTATTTGATTAAAGTTATTTTTTCACCCCTATAGTAGGTGTTTTTTCCATCATCATATTTGAGGAAGGGGGCACAACAATAAATCCTGCTTATGGGAATCCTTAAGGTGTTGTTATACACATCTCTGGGAATGTGTGCTCTACCACACACACACACACACACACACACTGAAGCACGTGTGGTGTTTTCAGCTCTTCACTATATTGATGCATGATGTATGCTACACATGTGCACGTCAGCGCACTATGCGAGGATTTCACCATTTCATTTGATAAAACTATTTGTGCCTATAATATTTATTTATTAATTATTATTGTCAGCTAATAAAAGCTATGCTTCAGGACCATATTCATATAACATCTAAGACTAAATGTAGCTCTTGACTGGTTGAGTTAGATGATGATTAACACTAAACTGTAGAAAATCAGTTGAGTCTCCCCAGCTGGAAATGGCTGTTAAAATCTTGTGTTTCTTATAATAAAGTGACATATTGATAACACTGAACCTTTTATAATGCTCTTAATTACATGTGGATGCATACTGTATGCATTAGTGAGTGTGTGGTGCTTATGGGGTATGGTCACTTATTCCTTATATGAACTGTTTCAAATGCAAGACATTGATTGCATGAGATTAAGTTTGTAAATTATAGTCTGTGTCCTTTTGTAGTGTGCACATATATTTATCATCAAACTGTGATAAATGTAAATAAATTCAGTATATATACGTCTGCCATATGTTGCCACCCCTCAAAAATTCCTGCCCCCTTCTCACCACCCCATCAATATTTTTCTAGATCTGCTCCTGGACATATATAAATAATAAATAAATAAAATGACAAAAATTCAACAAAATAAGAAAAAAGTAGAGAAAAAATTGAAAAATAAGAAATCAATTTCTAAAAAAAATATTAAGACATTAAAAATAATAATAAAAAAAATGAAAATATAAAAATAAACAATTATTTAAAATCTTTGACACATTTTTTATAAAATGACAAAGATGCAGCAAAATACAAAAAAAATGTGTAAACTTAAAACAAAAGTGTAAAATATTTAAAAAGTAATTCAATGTTAAAAAAAACAATTTAAACATTTTTAAAAAATTACAAAATTAAACAAACTAAATTACTTAAACCTTAACTAAAATTACAATAAAAACTGAAAATAGAAAGATAATGAAAATATGTAATGCAAAATATTAATTAAAAGAAATAAAAATAATAATAATGCCAAGATTAATTGCATCCAGATGCAGCCGTGGATGAGAGAATTGTCAATTAGCATTGTGTTGTGTTGAAATGCACTGTGTGCCCTTCATAGTGAACTTGAGTTATTAAACACGATTGAAATTCGGCAGCGGTGTGCGATTGAGCCGGGATTACGCACGTGTCTCCGTTATTCTGCTCTTTCCTCACTCTTAATGAGAACAGAAAGCTTTGTTGTGCTGAGATCCTCTATTCACAGGCAGCGCCGAGGAGGAATGACATCTAATACCTGAGGGCACTTTCTTATCTCCAACCTGTCAAAAACAGACACGGCCATCATTCAGAGCAGCTTTAGGCCGCAGAACACAGCAGACAATGCAAACGGCTCTCCATATTTCCATTGTAAGAAGGCAAGCGTGCTTCTCCCCAGTGAAACGCAGCTTCTCCCTCGTTCTCCGTGTTTTTAGGATGAGATGCTCCTGAAAGAGACGAGACGGATGTGAGATGTGATGAAATGCAGACGTCCAGATACAGTCAATGTTTAGAGGAATTAATTAATGCTGTTCACAAATCAGTCATCTGAAGCGTTTGAAAGATTCATCGAATCACGTTTAGATCTCGAAGCATACTGATGAACTTCAGCAAAACCACATTAATGATGTCACTGAACTGGATTGAATCAGCATTGATCTGAATGACTCTGTCGTCTTCTGCAGAGCTGCTTTCTTAAAGAAAAAATGCAATCAATATTGCATATGTGTTATTACGGACTCGCATTTGAGTTAAAATCATCTTAATGCTGGATGTGTTTCAGGTTTTGTCTTCTCCAGATGTTCACTGCTGGACTGGAGTGCTGTGGATTATTGTGATGTTTTTATCAGACTCTCATTCTGACGGCACCCATTCACTGCAGAGCATCCATTGATGAGACACTGATGCAGTGCTACATTTCTACAAACCTGATGAAGTCTGTGTTTAAATGATGGAGAGACGGATTTGATTCCTCGAGTCGTGATCAGTTTATTCATGTTGTTCTGTTGTGTCTTGTTTGCAGTAAGGCAGTGATTTTTGTATTCAGCGTTGAGAATGAATCAGTCGGGTCTCAGAGCGGCTTTACCAGAATATTGACTGAAAGAAGCTCTTGATTGTCTCCGAGACAGACTCGCAGCTCCTCCACACACATCATATTCATAGACGGATCAGAAATCACCAGACGAGGGATGACGGCTGATGAAATGAGTATGGATCTGACTTTCTTCAGGCTTTCACATGATCTGGCAGCTCTACAGAAATACTGGAACATCACCATCATTCACTGAAGCATGAATCACAGATGCTTCTGTATGTGTCTTTCCTGTATGTTTAGAGGGCAAAGGTCACATACACAGCGCAGGAATCAATGGATGTCCTTTGACCCGATCTAAAGGGAAACAGCTATTGCAGGAGTCACATAAATGACTGGCTGTACAGAGTTTAACGTGGTTAAAGCAGCATATTTTACGTTCTTCTGAAGGTGATTGATGTCAAAAACATTTCACTGGATTCTGAGGAAATGTGAAGCGTGTCTTCAGGTTTCAACAGACCAGCAAACACTAACTTATTCTTGCATTATAACAGGATATTATAGTCTGTTTTAATGTGAAGCTGAGAGTGTGGTGACATACATTTTTGACCTGACGTTAACTTCAATCCTGTGTTTTGTTGGTAAAGTCTGCAGGTCTTTCCGTGAGATCAGGTGTTGAATGTTAACGTCGCTTCTGTGCATTCAGTGTTGAGATTAACATTCAGGACGACTAATGTTCTGCATTCAGACAAAGAGACAGTGAGTTGATTATTTCCTCTTTATTCGTTCAGTACAGCAGAGATGGCCCTATCTGGAGATATTGAGCTGGACATCATCAATAAGGGTGAATCCTGTTTGACTTCATGCACTTCCTAGAATGTCAGATGCAATGTTAGAAGAACACAACGACTGTCTAAAGACAACTCTAGACACCACCCAACAGCTAGCAATGTTGCTGAGTTTTATAAGCATCTTTATTCTTCCAGCTGTTGAGAGCTGAATGATACAGGGCACCAATGTCTTGACACAGTGGACTTTCCAAAATTTAATGAATGCGCCAGAGAGGAATTAGAGGAACCATTCTCTTTCAGTGAAATGTCGGAGGCAATTAATCTCTAATGGGAAAACCACAGGCCCTGATGGGTTCAGTGTGGAATTTTATAAGGCTGATGAAAATGCAATCGCTCGCTTGTTGCTCAGAATGATAATCATTTGACGGAGAAGAAAATATTTCCCCACTCTTTGTATGAAGCACATATATGTGTTCTGAAGAAGAAGAAAAATAGAGATGTAATGGAGCCCTCCAGTTGTAGACCTAGAAGTCTTCTCAGTTGTGATCAAAAAGTGATTGCTAGGATTTTGGCTACTCTTTTGAATAAACATGTGGCCTCGATAACACACTCAGACCAAACTGGCTTTGTCCCAGGAAGAATCTTGTTTGTTAATTCATGCAGTTCTTTACTTAGATGCTGAAAAGGACCAAACTGAATGGAGCTAAATGTTTTCTCAGTTTCTATATAGGAACGATCTGCTTTTATATTTGAGTCATCCTTCTACTTTCTTGCCATTTTTAATGTAATCGCTTGAGGTTTTTGGTTCTTTCTCTGGGTATTCTGTCAATTGGGAGAAAAGTGTATTCATGAATGAATGTTGAATGGAGAAATGTTGGGTGGTCTATTGCTACCTGTGTTCCTTCATAGTTCCTTCCTCCAAGGATATGATGTTTTGGTGAATTGGTTTGATGGACAGGCAACACAAGAGGCTGTGTTTCTAACCAGCATCTTTAAAGTCACAATGTAAAAAATTTGTTGTGCTCAATTTCTATTTTGAATTAGATGAAGATAACTTTGAACACCCCATCATCTACCTACCAACCACCTGGCAATGATGTAACACCACAGCAACAGCCTAGCAACACCCTACCAACCACCTGGCAATGATGTAACACCACAGCAACAGCCTAGCAACACCTTACCAACCACCTGGCAATGATGTAACACCACAGCAACAGCCTAGCAACACCCTACCAACCACCTGGCAATGATGTAACACCACAGCAACAGCCTAGCAACACCCTAGCAACCACCTGGCAATGTTGTAACACCAGAGCAACTGCCTAGCAACCCCTTAGCAACATCTATCAATGTTAGTAGACTAGAGCAACTGCCTAGCAACACCC
>NW_020526631.1:0-5000 GCF_003368295.1 Carassius auratus | reverse complement strand
ACAATGACAAATAACACAGAACATCCCTATGGGACATAAATATGAATACATATTTTTATTCATATTTCTTCCGCAGTGAATGGGTGCCGTCAGAATGAGAGTCCAAACAGCTGATAAAAAACATCACAATAATCCACTTTTTCACTGGAGAAAGTGTTAAACATTTTTAGTTAAAAACGCTGGATGTGTTTCATCTTTTGTCTTCTCCAGATGTTCACTGGAGTGCTGTGGATGTCAGGACGGCTGGAGTGTTACTGACGTCGTGTCGTGACTCCGTTCTCTCTCTCCTGTGATGAATGTGGGACTGTTTTTAAAGGATTCTGTCATCCAGAGTGCGTTTCATTGGCTCTCTCGACTCTCAGACGCTTCAGGCCGGGGAGAGGATCAATCCCATGATGCCGCGGTGCCTAAACCCTAATCTGAGAACATTTCCAGCACAAAAGAAAAACTTCAGAGAAGATCATCAGCGGCTTTAGAGAAAAATCCCAATCAGCATAATAACAGTCGGTTTATTGCACTATTTATGTATTATTATAATTTTTTCAAATATTTGTAAAAAAAATTTTTTACATTTTATATTGTTAAACATTTTAATGCATTTTAACAACATTACATAAGCATATATTTTAATATTTATATTTTTTTGTTCGATTAAATTTTTATTTTCTCTAATGTGAATTGCTAAAATTACTTACCTATATATATATAGTTTAAATCATTTTCAGTTTTGTTGATGCTGATTAAATCAAAAAGGTATATAATAATAATCAAATATAATATATATAATAATAATTCAAGGAAAGTTTTGGATTTAAAAAAAGAGATTGGAACCAGTTTGTTTGTTTGTTTATTCATTCGATTTGTTTTTTTTCACTTTGGTTAAACAACAAATAAATCAAAACGTCTGCATTCAACACACACTATAACTACACTGTGAATTATTATTTTATTTGTTTGTTTCCACTTTCTGTCAAAATACATCAAAACGCCTTTGGCACAAAGTCGTGGTTTTCATTGAAAAGATTTGAAATTGCATTCAGATTTGCACAGCGGGAGCCTCTTGTTGAGTTCTTTGTCATTTCTTTCTGATTTGTGTCTCACAGATTGTCAAAGCGCCAG
Source organism: Carassius auratus (assembly GCF_003368295.1). Classification (NCBI taxonomy): domain Eukaryota; kingdom Metazoa; phylum Chordata; class Actinopteri; order Cypriniformes; family Cyprinidae; genus Carassius; species Carassius auratus. Next base: position 3,881 of record NW_020526631.1, on the reverse strand, counting down.
CCGCTCTCCGAAATCACCTTCCATCAAAAGACCAAAACTCGTCTAATCCTCCTGTAGATTCTTCATCATAAATGATGTTTTAAGAGCCCATCGTGATCCTCCAGGAGCTCCAGAATCATCCAGACGTCTACAGAAAGTGTTCACGTCATCATCATTAATAAAGTCTCATGATAACACCAAACTAAAATACTGCTCAATCTGCAGAAGCACAGCCAACAGCTCAATATCTACTAATGGCTGTCAAAAGCTAAAATGCTACAAGATGCATCGTATTTGGTCTGGTTTTGTGTCACACGTGTTCTTCGTGTTTAAAGCTGCTTCTCTCCTGCGTTTCAGTGTGTGTGTGTGTGTGTGTGTGTGTGTGTGTGTGATCTCCAGCGGATGCTGATGGATGGACTCTCCTCTCTCTCTGTCGATTCAGCAGCTGGATTCAGCACTTTCAAGAAAATCCCCTCCTCTTCAGAACGGATGAAGCTCGGCTACACCAGCGGCTCTTCAGCAGGAACATCCATCTGTTATTAAAAGATGTTTTAATATGCAATCGGAAATCACATCCGTGTGGTTTGAACGTGTCAGAGTTCACACAAGAAGTGAGACTTCATATACGTGCTGATCCTGGCAGCAGAGGATGCTGGGATACGGTGTGTCTGTGATGCTCATCCATCACTAGATATCTGCGTGTGTTCATGTGTCGCTCTCTCACAAAACATGCCGCTGTTCTGTGAACGGTTTAGCATTAGCACGTATTGGTTGTAGTCAAATAACTGTATCATAATAATCTGTTTGTGGTGTATTATTTTCTATTTCTCTTTGACGGTATTTTAATCACACAAGCTGAGCTGTGTTATTTATTTGATCCGGTGAGCTGGGATGCTGTAGGTTTCCTCTGCAGGCCTCGAGCGTGACGGAGCTGGTCATATATTTGGATCCTCGTGCTGTGTTTTGTCTTGAGAGCCGCAGACCCGTCCTCAGCAGGACCATCTGAGGCTTTGACGTCTGTTCGTCTGTTTTTAGCCGCTCTGGAGGAGATCCTGGCTGGGTTTTCCCGGTGCAGTCTGTCCTGGTCCTCCCAAATTAATCAGATTTACTGCGCCGGCCATATGTTCAGACAGCGTGACCCCGCACACCCTGATCCCAGATCAGCCTCCGCTGAACACCAGGAACCAGCTCAATGAAACTCTCCAATCCAAGTGTGCTCTTTCTGAGATCAGGAGGAGTGTGTGTCTTCATCAGGTTTGTAGAAATGTAGCAGTGCATCAGTGTCTCATCAATGGATGCTCTGCAGTGAATGGGTGCCGTCAGAATGAGAGTCTGATAAAAACATCCCAATAATCCACAGCACTCCAGTCCATCAGTGAACATCTGGAGAAGACAAACGCTGAAACACATCCAGCATTAAGATGATTTTAACTCAAAACACACAGAGTCTAAATCCAGAATAACACTTCCTCCAGTGAAACAGTGCATCTCAGTATTTTTTTCTGACGGCACCCATTCACTGCAGAGAACATCCTGTTGTAAATGATCATCTTTGACTCTGAATGCAGTCACATCTGAGTTTATTTGACCCTCCTCAGGTGTTTTGGTCAGTAATGACTGCGCTGCTCTTCGAAGACGTCTCCTAGACGTGTGAAACACATTTAATGAGCTGCAAACCGTGAGTCCCTTCAGTAAGTCATCACCTCACAAGGCCGCTGTCTATTACACATGTCCTTTGTGTCCAAATGTTTACCTGAAACATGATGCGGTGAAGTCGAGCAGGTAATAAAGATGTAGAGCTCACACGAGACTGAACAGAAACATCGTCTGTTCTCGTCCGTTGGGTTTATTTGGATGTTTCTGACACCAGCTCACTTCATACGGCACAGTGTTCACCGGACACGCTCTGCTGTGAATCTGAAATAGTATTTTGCAATAACTGATGTTTCAGACAGTGGTTTGAGGCATTTTTGTCACTTACTGACCTCATCGTGATGCATGAGTGCTATGCATTAAATACAGTCATTTTGCACTTTTTTATCTTATTTTGTATGCAAATGTTTTAGCTTTTTAAAATAATTGCATTGTGGGGGATATTCGGTGCAGTGTGTTCTGTTTCATTTTGGCAACAGATGCAAATAAATGCTATATACTTAAAATATAAGTCTTGCTATTCAGGACTTAATTAAATCTTTCCCTTCTGGAGCGTCTGTCTGTATATAATGAGCAGGAAACATCATTAACTGTCTGACATATGAGAAATTATTTTTAAGTGTGGCCTTTATATGCAATTATTTTCCAGAAATACTTATGTCTGCTAAACAGACTCCTGCTGCTTTTCTCGGCTCTAACAAAGGGTTAATGATGAACTCCGCCTCAGATTTTTAAATAGTGGAAATGTTATGTTCTCTCCCAGATTTATGTGATCTTCTCTGCAACATGTGTTGAAATGTTGAATAAAGGTGAAGTCGGTTATCAAGACTTTTTTTTTCTTTCAGAAATGAGTGCATCAATGAATCATCCCCAATAAGAGGAGGAAACATGAATTAAGAGAGTCATTTAAGTGCTCATGTTGAGTTAAAGTGCTCTTTACCAGCAGGACAGGGGAGGTTTTTTATCTTTAAAGCTTGGATTAACTGACATATTCCTCTTTATATCTTGATGCATTTTATGGCATTGCATTTACATTTAGACAGATGCTTTTATCCAAAAAATCAGTTCATGCATTCCTTGGGAATAGAATTAACCCATGACCATTTTAAAGCTGAATGTCATTTAAAGCAAAAATGGAAAACACCAGAAGGAAGGTCATTATTTATTGGTGTTCTGTCTCAGTCAGGCTCACTATTAGTGGTTAACAGCAGCTAAAAATCGAATTAATGTTCTAGGAAGTTGTTAAAACGTTGTTGACCCCCCCCCCCCCCCTCCCCAGAATAAAGCATCGTTTGAACATTTAATATCCTAGGAACATTAACGTTTTGTAAAGGTTCCCAAAATGTTTATCACTTTCTTTCTCTTTATGAGGACGTTCAAGAACTGGTTACTCACGAGGATGTTCTGAGAACATTGTTACAATGTTATGTTACAATGACCGTTACAATATCGCTCCATATAAGGTAATAGGTGATGAATCAACAATATCTAAACAAACAACGCAATTTATTTGGAGTGAGTGACGCTGAAAGGACATCACGTGACTGTGGTGTTTACACTGTGCTGGATAATGAGCTTCACACACATGAAACCCAATAAAAAGGTTCCTGACGCGGTGCTGGAGAACATTAGGAACGCGCGTCTCTGTGGCGGCTGACGCGCGCGAGGGCTGTAATGACGCGTCCTCGTGGTATGGCTCATCATAACGCGTCGTAAGCGGCTCCATGTTTGAGCTCCACTGCTGCTGGAGTCATGAGAGGCTCTGTGGACCTTCCTCCTGTCTCTCTGTCTCATCGCAAACTCTTGTGCACCCTCTGGTGCTTGCTAGACTCCAGAACTTCTTTGTGTTGCCTGCTTAGCAGATTGTCTTCCTTGTCTCTGAGGCTGCTCATTATTCAGAGACAGCCGGAGCTCAGGTCATCTGCAGCTGCTGCACTGAAGAAGAAGAAGAAGAAGAAGAAGAAGAAGGAGGAGGAGGAGGAGAAGGAGACGCGAGAGGAAGATGGCGAACATCCTGCAGCTCTAGACCGGGAACAAGCTCGCAGAAGATCCAGGATCCAGCCGTGAGTATTCGGTTTCTCAGCTCGCCTCGCTCTTGACGCCTCCGTGATAACGCGCTGGAGCTCGGGAGCCGTGGAGAGGCGCGTGCGTCCCAGGAGCGGTCGCGGTGACCCGAGAGAGCCCGAACCGAGCGGAAGCCTCCAAAAAACCGGGCACCTCTGAGCTCTCAAGTGACGCGTTGCTGGAGC
>NW_020526630.1:35000-39426 GCF_003368295.1 Carassius auratus | reverse complement strand
TAAAAACATAGCATGGCTACCATTTCTTCCTCTAAGATGCACAGGAGAACCCAACAAAGTGCAACCTTACAAGATAAACCAGGTCATTTGGTGCCACCTAGTTCAGTGGAAAAGCAAACCGCACATTTGTGTGTTGGAACTCAGCTAAACTGTGCAAATGGGGCTTGTCCATATCTGATTAGCGGCTAATCAAAATGTAATGCTTCCATTAGCAAGTTTTCTCTGCAGTCTTTTCAAGTTAACTCTCTGGATCGTAGTGTGACAGTGGCTTTTATTAAGTCCCGTGCCTTATGTTGAACACTAGATGTGGCTTTTTGGTTAGCATTCACTGAGGTCTGCTGACAGTAGCACAGGCGGTTTGAATTAGCATCTCATCCTGCCCCAGGGGTAATGCAATGTGTGGCTGCTGATTGGTAAGAGCACAGTTCAGAGTTGGATAATTGAAACTGCATGCTTCCATCTTCCCATTCAGTCCCCAGAGAGACGGAGCGCTACATCCCCGCATATGCTGGACAACGTTAGCATCGGGCTCCATGCCAGTCTCATATCCCTCCTCAAGACGAAAAGAAAATGAAAAAGAACATGTTTGGCTCTGTCCTTGATGAGAGCAAGCCTTGCCAATCACAACCACTTCTTGTTCCATCTTTACAACAATCAAAGACACATAACTAGTAAAAAATCAGCTGTAGTTGAAGTCATAGCTTTGCGATTTTAACATTTACTTCTGAAGTACTGGGTTGTGATGGTCATCTCAGCGTAAGATATCATCACTGACTTGCATTCTTCTTAATCCCGTTCCTCCTTGTCCCATTGTTTTCTATGCTTCCTGTCAGTAAAATTGGTGAATATCAGGTCCAGTCTCATCTGATTTAGCTGAACCTGCCATGAAATGGCTGCCAGTCTTGTTTGCACTGGGATGAAGGAATTCTAGAAAGATGGCAGCTTTATTGGCAAAAAAACAAATGTAATGAATACCTCCTGCTTTATCCTGGCGCCCTCATTTTCTTTCTTTCCCCATCGTTTGTTCTATCTCTCTTCTGTTTCAGCCAGAAGTTGTCACCTTAGTGAGCGCTGAAAGATCTAGCTTCTTTAGTCTCCTACAAGAGCGAATTACAGGCGTCTCTCCATATGTGCAGCGGGAGACCTCCTGCCCACTGCTTCTGCCCTGTGTGTAGCGCTGTCATGCTAATGGAAACAGATCCGTCTGCTGTCGCGTGCAGATGTGTCTCGTGGGGGAGGACATGGCCCCCGCAGCATCATAAGGGAAATCCGAGTCAGGTGAGGCGAGACAAAAGAAAGGAAAACTCATGTGGTGTTCCTACAGGCATGAGGGTCTTTTTGTCCCTTGGAAATAGAGATTCAACTTCTAGTGAAAGCACATTTCCACAGCTGGTGTTTTAATGAAGAGGGCAATGTTTGTTTGATTCTGGATGATTACACGTCTGCGAGTGTTTATCACGATTAGAAACAAATCACCGGTTTAAAGATTTTTGAATTTCCTCTTCAAGCATGTTTTTGCATCTCAGGTGGCCACTGATGCGACTGCCACGGAAACACCATATAATAAAAACGCAACTACCTCGTACTACCTAAGGCCCAGAAAGATAGTAAGGGCATCGTTAAAATAGTCAATGTGATATCAGTGGTTCAACCTTAATTTTATGAAGGTAATAGAATATATTGCGCAAAGAAACTTTATTCAGCATTTTTCTTCTCTTCTGTGACAGTATCTCATGTGTGTTCACAACATAAACATGGACTTTTTTATGTGCTTACTACCTTTCTGGGAATTGAAAGTAGTAGTTGCGTTGCTGTCTATGCAGGTTCAGAAAGCTCTCGGATTAATTAATGACAGAATTGTTGGGTGAACTATCTTTTTAAATCTTGAAGACTAAAAGACTTGAGGTTTCCAGTTGTTTGTTGTTGTTCAGTCTCCTCTGTTTCTTTTTTTGGCCTGGGCCAGTGTTGCCACCTTGTGGACAACCTAATTAGCACAAAACATTTCAAGGTGCTTATGAAGCTAAGCTTGAGTATGTGCTATTAAAAAAATCTGTCACATGCACAGTATTTACATGCTATGCTGATGATGTGTCACGCATACTCTTGCGTGCACAATGAAACAAATGTATACTTGGTCTTTAGCATATGCGCGTTGACATGTTGAGCTAAGGCTTGTCTTATCCCAGTCCTATCCCTTCTATTTCTTCTCATCGTTCTATGTTCTCACTTTGAATATGATAATAAAACATGCCATGTAATAAGAACTAAACTAAAAACTGCTGTGGCATCTCCTGTAGAGCTTTCCTTCTCTAGCTTTGCCATCATGGTGTGAAATGGAGAGGAACATCAAACATCACAGACATCCTCATCTTTGTCTCTGGCAGGAGGTGAATGAGGAGCAGTTTGAGTCTGGTGAAAGGTATTATAAAGGCGCTGTGGTTCCAGCTGCATGCTCCTGTTTTCCGCAGAGTTTCATGTGGAGTTTTTGTGATGGAACCTGAAAATCAATCCTCTTCTCTCTTCGTGAAGTTTGGGGAGGGCGAAAGGAATTTTTACCCCTATTTACATTATAATATCTGCGTTTCTTATTTATGAGTCATCATGTTTAAAAAAAAAAAATTGTGATGTAGCGGTTAGTCCATATCTCCTCACATATTAAGCTGTGGAGCTCATGTGAGGAAATTTTTTCAAACTACTTCCTTTTCTTCTACATATTAATAATAATAATAATGTTTTATTGTACAGAACAAAAAAATATATATTTCTTTTGACTTTTTTTAAATATTATTTTTTACATTTTTATTAGTTGATTTGTACAACATCAATATAACATTTAGCAATATTTTTCTCATCGATATTATTGAAACATAAAATTGAAACTTTTTTTTTTCATTGTGACTTTATTTCTTGTTCCCGCTGTCATATTTGGAATCGTTATGAACTCTATTTTTATTCCCCATCTGTGGTCAGAGGGTAGTGGGGCACATGGAGGGTAGAAGGCCGGTTTGTGCATTTGTTCTACTAAAGTCTCCAGGTGTTCCAGGTGACAGTTTTCTGGATCTAAGTGAGCAGCACAAGGCTAAACCGCTTGACACATTGATGGCACAACGCCCTCGACGGTTGATTTACACTGACTGCAAATGGGGCTGACCGATTGGAAGCTTGTAGAAGAAGATCTACTGCGGGATGAGCCGTGTGTCTTCAGTCAGGAGTTATAGCTGTTCATCACTGACATAAGTAACTTTTCCTCAGTAGCTCTCCGACATCCTCCCTCATCTTCCCTTTAGCTCATATTTTGCCAAGAGGAAGCCATTATAGCAAATAAAACAAGCTCGTTGGCCGAGTGCCCATTCTGCTGAGGGAGATTTATTGAGCCGCCAGTGTATTCTTCATGCGGTTGGCCGGTGATCTCGACTGTTTCCAGGCACAAATCTAGATGAAAGGAGCAACAGAGTGCAACAGGTTTTTTTTTTTTTTTTACAGGGTTGTAAAGCTACAGGGATTTTGGGATTAAACTTCTTTCTTCCTAGTCACTTTCTAGCTTGCTAATAAACTCCAGAATGTGCATTTGTCTTCTTATTGACTTCTTGTTTTATTCCGAGATAACTAGAGCAAGTTGAAAGTATGTTACACTTTCACACGGTCACAGTTACATTTGCCCATTTTCACTTTAATTAGCACAGTTGACAAGAATGAAATTCTCGCTATCAATTCGATCTTCTATTTCTTGCTACTGTTTGAGGGGATAACATTGGGCTCATCTCAGGAGGGTCTTCACAAGCAAGGAAATTACACCATGGAAAACCTAAAAGCAATTTGTATCGCATAGAAGAGTAGCACCCGAACCCAGTCTGCAGATTAAATGGTGCCCCAAAAGCAATCAAAATGACATTGGGGAACAGAAGTGTGGCTGGGAAATTGGGGGCAATGCCTAACCACTCAGAATGGATTGAAGAGTGCCACTTTTAAAATAAGAATAGCCCTTGTTTCAGCAGCTGCAGTGCGAGGGAAGAGAGTAAGAGTGTATAAATGCAGTTTGTGGGCGTTATGAGCTGCGAACATATATCTTGATGTTCTTTTTAATGGAAATGTGACTTAGAAATATAATACTGGAAAGACGATGACAATTTACAATCAATAAATGCCAAATGAGGAATGAAACAGCTCTGTGAATGAATAAATAATGATTAAAAGTACTGTTAAATCAGCTTGCCATTATTTTTTTTTCAGTGCAAGCAATAAAGATTTTCTCTTTTTACTTGAGCATGATGAGCATGTTTTTAATTCTGAAGCATTTTTAATGACACAGGTTTTATTTTATTTCACTTTATTTAGCTTTCAATGCCTGCAAGTTGAAAAAACTTAAGCATGATGAGCATGTTTTTTTTGTTTTTTTTTCTGAATTTTTATTTTATTTTAATTGGTT
>NW_020526630.1:0-30000 GCF_003368295.1 Carassius auratus | reverse complement strand
TTCTTATTTAGCTCTTGTTGTAGTATCAGCAGTGTCTCAGATGTTTCTCCTAAAATCGATTAGGAGAAATAAGAGTAGACACAACTGAGACATGAGAAATATCTGAGACTTAATTGAGATTCTTATTTAGCTCTTGTTGTAGTATCAGCAGTGTCTCAGATGTTTCTCCTAAAATCCATTAGGAGAAATAAGAGTAGACACAACTGAGACATGAGAAATATCTGAGACTTAATTGAGATTCTTATTTAGCTCTTGTTGTAGTATCAGCAGTGTCTCAGATGTTTCTCCTAAAACTCTCTTTATTGTCTTGCTGTAATCTCTTTCACCACTAATTAGAGAAAGTGTTTTCACTCAGAGATTGCTCTTACTAAGCTCAGCATTTATGATTGTGATTCTCATCAGTGTCCACTTTAGGTTTCAGATTTGACTTCACGTTTTCCTCATAAAATTGCCCAGGGAACATACAAATAGACATAAATTAGACTAAAGTAACTTTGGAGAAGACAAGACATCCATGAGACTGTATTAAAATGAAGATGGGAGAGCTCTTTAGTGTCTTGCAGAAAGTTTTATTGCTCAGACGTTAGGCTGCTTTTACTGTGCTCAGTATGAGGTTAACATTTTCTTTGCTCATGTAGGTTTCAAGTTTCATTTTACATGCTTAATACAATGGCAAGAAAATACAATATGGAAATCTTTTACAAGGCACTTCAAATAAAAATAAATAGTGTTAGATACTGCACATGAGTTATGTTTATACTTTGCAATCTCTGTAAAGACACATATTTTAATCTTAGAGAAACAAGTTTTCTACAATATCAAACTAAAATATATAGTTTCTTCTTTACACTTTATAAGCAGCATTTAAAAAAAAAAACTAACAAATTCTAGACTGCAGCACAGCTACATATAGATACTTAAATACAGAAACAGCAAAATAAAATACCAGTAAATGACACAAGATCATTGATGTAACACTACAATTACATAAACATTTAAGTTGATCTCATGCGACACTTGTTTATAAGGGCTTTCTTCAGCTTTGACTTTTCAACTGGTTTCCATCCATGACATTTGCTGCAGCTCATGACATAAGCTACAATTGGGGAAAAAGGGAAAATGTTACATGAACTGGTCAAGGGAAATACTGTAACTATACTTTTAATCCCATTGTGCCTATAACATAACCAAACATTAGATTAAATGTATGGAACATGAAGTTGACATTTGATGAAAAAGGATTTAGGAACTTACTTAGTATTCCATTTACTTTACTTTTATCCAAAATTGTCTTGCCCTCTGGGACTTTGCCATGCTTTCCAAATGCTACAGAGTTTGAACATTCTTCATGAGTGAAGAACTGATCAAACAGTAGATGGAAAAGACGAAGACAGTCCTTCTTTGACTTTGAAAATTTGTTGTCTGACCATCTTGCAAGAACTCCAGCTCCTGGAATGAGTCCCTCAAAGCTAGTGATTGGCGACTCCTTTTCTGTAAGTATGTCGCAGGTCTTACAAATTCTTGCAGTATATCCATCTTCAAATGTTAGAAAAACATAAAGTCCTGTAATTGTAAGAATAAATCCAAAGTCAATAAATAGTCACTAGGAATACAACATTGAAGCTTTTTGATTCATAATAAACCCCAATACATATGCACATAACAGTTAACATCCAACCACCACAAATTTCCCAAACACTGTAAGCAAGCATAGCTTAATTGGCAGTGTCAGCAATTCAAAAAGTCATGGGTTCAAGGCAAGCCTAAGGGACACACAAAGGCTTATTGACGTACAGACTTAATTTAAATGAAGCCTTTAATACAATTGACTGTCAAAACTATTAAACTTATTTACCTTCTTGTTCTTCATTTTGTAGGGCAGTGACTGGCTCACTGACTTTTCTTTTTTTGATTGGGTTACGGATTCTTTTAGGTATCTCCATCACACTGATCTCTGTTCTGTGGATAAGACCAAATTCTCAGTACCATAAACTATGCCTAATAAAAAGATCTTTGTGGGCTACTTACCTTCTCTTTCTGCTTCCCTCACTGTTTAGTGTCATTACACTTGGTGGTAAAATGCCAGTTTTTACAATGGGCAATATAAATGTTGTGTTTATGGTTATTTGTATCTATGGTTTGAACCATCTCCTACTTGTTTAAGTGCACCATGACATTCATGGCAATCATTGCTCACAGGTAAACTGCACACCTGATGTAATCAGTGCAACACCTATACTGCCAAGTGAGGCAAAATACTTTAGCTAACAATGTCAGATGTGTTTGGCTAATTTATAAAAGAAGCAGTGCAAATAAACTTGCCACAGTATTGTTTGATTTAATTTTTTAAGCAAGTTATTTGGTTGAGTAGTACAGTATATACTCTTGAGTCACAAGAGAAAGGATGGCGCAAATAACAATTAATCAGTCTCGTTGGAGAAGGAAAATTAAGGACCAATCAAAAATGAAAAGATATAGAAGAAAAATCATCAAAGTGAGAATTTATTGTTTTTGTTTGTTTGTTTGTTTGTTTTTTGAAAGTTTGCACACTTTGGTGTTTGTTCTTGTTCTTGCAGGAAAAAAACACTGCAACCTTAGGAGACATGTCAATCCACAGAGCAGATGATTGCTCTGCAGAAGTGCTTGGAGTGGACAATGGCATTTCTCAGACAGAGGGATCTTCTATGATGTACGGACCTGAACTTTGTAATGTTAATGAAGAGTTTTATACAAAACAAGACTACACTCCGTACACTACTGATTGTGATGTGGAACATTTTGATCCTATTCACTATGGTATTGATGCTGATTGGAATGATGGCACTTTATTTGACAATGACCTTAATGATGATGCAGAAATTCAATTTAAGGAAAATCCTGGTGATTGTTCACTTTACAAAAATGCTCCTGTATCTACTGCAGAAAGCGTTCTCATTATACTAGCTTTTGCTAATAGACACAAAATTACAGGGAAAGCCCTGAGTGACTTGGTCAAATTGATCTCCCTGCATTGTCCAGTAAAACATCAAACAGAGTGCCTGGGAAATCTAAAAAAAATCAAACAAATCTTTGATAATGCAGGTCCCTCATTTATTGTGCACAAATATTGCAACGGTTGTTACATGTCAGTAGAGAGCGATAACGGCCAGTGTCAGGTCTGTGAAGCAGAGGTATCAACTTCATATTTCATTGAAGTTCCAATTGAATCTCAAATTAAGGCATTGTTCGCAAAAAAAGGTTTTGAGGAAAAGTTAAAATTTAGATTCATTAGACAAAAAAAGGGCCAGTGCAATGTAGAGGATATATATGATGGACAAGTATATCAGAAGTTTTTGGCAGGTGGTGGGTTACTTAGTGATTCCCACAATATTTCCTTACTCTGGAACACAGATGGCATTCCTGTTTTCAAGTCCTCTAAATTCTCAGTGTGGCCTTTTTATTGTATCATAAATGAACTAAATTTTGTTGAGCGTACAAACAGAGAAAACATGATTCTTGCAGGTCTTTGGTTTGGTGAGTCAAAACCATCTATGCTGACTTTCCTTAAACCGCTGTGTGACACTCTTAATAATATACAAAGAGATGGAGTCCTTGTTAAATTTTATGAATCAGATAGTCCCTTTATTTGCAGAGTATTAACCATTGCAGGTACTTGTGATTTACCCGCAAAAGCTTTAGTGTTAAATACTATTCAGTACAATGGACATTTTGGATGTTTAAAATGTGAACAGCCTGGCAAGACAATTAAAACAGGAGAAAGGGGACATGTGCATACTTTCCCCTTTCAAACTGAAGATCCAAAGGGTCCTGCACGTACTCATACGAGATTTGTGGAAGATGCCAAGTTGTCATTTGATTCAGAAACCATAGTGCGTGGAGTTAAGGGTCCCACATACCTCAGCACAGTAAATAGCTTTGATTTGATCTTAGGCACAGGTGTTGATTACATGCATTCTGTGCTTCTTGGTGTAATGCGACTTTTGATGCATTTGTGGTTTTCCACAGAATTCTCACGCTGTTCTTTTAGCATGGTCAGATCAATTAGTGAAGTAGACAAACGCATGAGTGAAATTCAACCACCATTTAAAACACGTTTCCCTCGCTCTGTTTCTGTCCACAGAATGTACTATAAAGCTTCAGAGTACCGGTGTATGTTGTTGTTCTTTGGGCCAGAATTTTTTCGAGGTATTCTTGAAAACCTATACTACAATCACTTTCTGCTGCTAAGTGAAGCAATGTTCATTCTTCTTTTGGATTCCATAACCTTTGCACAAATAGATCACGCTGAGAAACTTCTGTGGAAGTTTTGTTCTCAGATGAATGAGCTTTATGGTGACAGATACCTGACAGCCAATGTTCACTTATTAGTTCATTTAGCAGACAGTGTTAGAGCTCTTGGACCTTTGTGGACCCATTCTTGCTTTCACTTTGAGGACAAAAATGGACATTTGCTTCGTCTCATTCATGGAACTCAAAATATTCCTCTACAAATGGTAAATGCAGTGAAACTTATTCAGTGTCTCCCAAATATTGCTCAAACCACCAAAATTGGTAATACCACTGCTGATTTCATTGCCAAGATGACAAATGACACAAGTCATTTTTGTTTTTCAAACACAGGTGCCTTTAGAGTGAAAGAAATGGGTGTTCCCTTCAATCTTTTGCTGGATTGCGCAGACATGTCTACATTAGAAATGTTTTTAGGACATAGCTTACATAGTAATGTTGTGAAGGCATTTAGCAGAGTTCAGATAGGCCGAACTGTCTATTCCTCAAAGCAGTATGTCAGAGCCAAAAGAAGAAACAATTGCACTGTGACATTTCATGATGGAAATGAAGTATGTTATGGTCAAATTGACTTCTTTTTCTTTTATAAAGATGGAGACAATTTTTCAAATGAGAGACATCTTGCTTTTGAGAATGAATTGTCATGCACAGGACTAGATCTCCAGCAGGACATTGTAACAGGAGCAACTTGTTTTCACATTGTAAGCTTACTTGAGAATCCTATAAAAAGAAAAGTTCTAGTTCTTGAAAATATTTTAAGCAAACTAATGTTTGTAAATTTGTCTTCAATGCCAGGCATTGCATATGCATCACATTTCCCAAACACATTGGAAAGGGATTGATTGATTGAATGAATGCATAACCACAACAAGAATTTGTTGTAATTGTAGATGAATAATGGTATGGTATATAATTGTATAAAATTTCTTTATGGTTGCTACATAACATTTTTCTTTGTTTAATATATCTGTAGTAAAATCAATGGGTTTTATTATCATGTATGTATGTCATTTGATTGTGAGTTTAAAATAAAATTGAAAAATGAACTCTCTAGCTAAGAATAATAGCCACCTTTACGGAAAGAAAATATATTTCCTATTATATGAAGGATAAATATATTTAAATTAAATAATTGTAAATTAAAAATACAGAATAATATAGAGGACCAGGCCTGGATTTTACGTTGTGTTTTGTTTATCTTTTATTATGTGTGCGCGTGGCAGTCCTCCATGAGGGGTTTACCGCATTACTTTCAGTTTGTTTATTTATTTGGATTAAAGTCTTTAAATCTTCGCCGGTTCCTGCCTTCTTCTTCCCAACTCTACGAACTGTTGCATACATGTTTTATATTTTCGAACATATATAGTTTAAAATAGCACACCTGCTTATACTAAAGCACTTAGGGAATCACTGTAAGAAGTGCCCAGCCATTATTTTTTAAACATATCATATCTTACAAGTGTTTGTCCAATCGTTATTCTATATACAGGCTCTACTGTTCAGCACCACAGTAACTCCATGAATATACACACACCACAAACCCTTCTAAAATTCAAAGTAATACAACTATAAATACTAGCAGATCTCCCCCTATATTCATATTCATGCAAATCATGCAAGGAACCAGAAATCTGCTTTGACTCATTCCATGAATAAGTATATATATACGTATGTGTATAAATTAATTCACATTTATGTGGAAACCTCTATAAGCAATTTAACCAATAAAAGATCAAATCTGAGATTTATTTTAGTCTTTGATTCTAAATATATTTATATGTTCAATACATACTATATTGTCAATGCATATATTGATGTATAGTGAAAATATTAGCACCGGTTATAATATTTGGAAATGTATTATGTAATATGTCACATTATATATTTGTCAATATATTCCCATATATTATTGTTTTGTAAGGGCTGAGCACGGTGCAAGATGTTACCAAGATCTCTTATGAAGCTTTAGAGGAGATAAATGTGAGAGTGTGAGTGTCTCTATCTAAGGAGAATAATCTGAGCACAGTGAGTGATGTAGCTGAGATCTCTTATGAAGCTTTAGAGGAGATAAATGTGAGAGTGTAAGTGTCTCTGGTTAAGGAGAATAATCTGAGCACAGTGAGTGATGTAGCTGAGATCTCTTATGAAGCTTTAGAGGAGATAAATGTGAGAGTGTAAGTGTCTCTGGTTAAGGAGAATAATCTGAGCACAGTGAGTGATGCAGCTGAGATCTCTTATGAAGCTTTAGAGGAGATAAATGTGAGAGTGTGAGTGTCTCTATCTAAGGAGAATAATCTGAGCACAGTGAGTGATGTTGCTGAGATCTCTTATGAAGCTTTAGAGGAGATAAATGTGAGAGTGTGAGTGTCTCTATCTAAGGAGAATAATCTGAGCACAGTGAGTGATGCAGCTGAGATCTCTTATGAAGCTTTAGAGGAGATAAATGTGAGAGTGTAAGTGTCTCTGGTTAAGGAGAATAATCTGAGCACAGTGAGTGATGTTGCTGAGATCTCTTATGAAGCTTTAGAGGAGATAAATGTGAGAATGTGAGTGTCTCTGGTTAAGGAGAATAATCTGAGCACAGTGAGTGATGTAGCTGAGATCTCTTATGAAGCTTTAGAGGAGATAAATGTGAGAATGTGAGTGTCTCTGGTTAAGGAGAATAATCTGAGCACAGTGAGTGATGTAGCCGAGATCTCTTATGAAGCTTTAGAGGAGATAAATGTGAGAGTGTGAGTGTCTCTATCTAAGGAGAATAATCTGAGCACAGTGAGTGATGCAGCTGAGATCTCTTATGAAGCTTTAGAGGAGATAAATGTGAGAGTGTGAGTGTCTCTGGTTAAGGAGAATAATCTGAGCACAGTGAGTGATGTAGCTGAGATCTCTTATGAAGCTTTAGAGGAGATAAATGTGAGAGTGTGAGTGTCTCTATCTAAGGAGAATAATCTGAGCACAGTGAGTGATGCAGCTGAGATCTCTTATGAAGCTTTAGAGGAGATAAATGTGAGAGTGTGAGTGTCTCTATCTAAGGAGAATAATCTGAGCACAGTGAGTGATGTTGCTGAGATCTCTTATGAAGCTTTAGAGGAGATAAATGTGAGAGTGTAAGTGTCTCTGGTTAAGGAGAATAATCTGAGCACAGTGAGTGATGCAGCTGAGATCTCTTATGAAGCTTTAGAGGAGATAAATGTGAGAGTGTGAGTGTCTCTATCTAAGGAGAATAATCTGAGCACAGTGAGTGATGTAGCTGAGATCTCTTATGAAGCTTTAGAGGAGATAAATGTGAGAGTGTGAGTGTCTCTATCTAAGGAGAATAATCTGAGCACAGTGAGTGATGCAGCTGAGATCTCTTATGAAGCTTTAGAGGAGATAAATGTGAGAGTGTGAGTGTCTCTATCTAAGGAGAATAATCTGAGCACAGTGAGTGATGTAGCTGAGATCTCTTATGAAGCTTTAGAGGAGATAAATGTGAGAGTGTGAGTGTCTCTATCTAAGAAGAATAATCTGAGCACAGTGAGTGATGTAGCTGAGATCTCTTATGAAGATTTAGAGGAGATAAATGTGAGAGTGTGAGTGTCTCTGGTTAAGGAGAATAATCTGAGCACAGTGAGTGATGTAGCTGAGATCTCTTATGAAGCTTTAGAGGAGATAAATGTGAGAGTGTGAGTGTCTCTATCTAAGGAGAATAATCTGAGCACAGTGAGTGATGCAGCTGAGATCTCTTATGAAGCTTTAGAGGAGATAAATGTGAGAGTGTGAGTGTCTCTGGTTAAGGAGAATAATCTGAGCACAGTGAGTGATGTAGCCGAGATCTCTTATGAAGCTTTAGAGGAGATAAATGTGAGAGTGTGAGTGTCTCTATCTAAGGAGAATAATCTGAGCACAGTGAGTGATGTAGCTGAGATCTCTTATGAAGCTTTAGAGGAGATAAATGTGAGAGTGTGAGTGTCTCTATCTAAGAAGAATAATCTGAGCACAGTGAGTGATGTAGCTGAGATCTCTTATGAAGATTTAGAGGAGATAAATGTGAGAGTGTGAGTGTCTCTGGTTAAGGAGAATAATCTGAGCACAGTGAGTGATGTAGCTGAGATCTCTTATGAAGATTTAGAGGAGATAAATGTGAGAGTGTGAGTGTCTCTGGTTAAGGAGAATAATCTGAGCACAGTGAGTGATGTAGCTGAGATCTCTTATGAAGATTTAGAGGAGATAAATGTGAGAGTGTAAGTGTCTCTGGTTAAGGAGAATAATCTGAGCACAGTGAGTGATGTTGCTGAGATCTCTTATGAAGATTTAGAGGAGATAAATGTGAGAATGTGACTGTCTCTATCTAAGGAGAATAATCTGAGCACAGTGAGTGATGTTGCCGAGATCTCTTATGAAGCTTTAGAGGAGACAAACATGAAAGAATGTCATTTTTTGTCTCAGGAGAAACATGTGAGAAGCAGGAGACTTAGCCTTATGTCTCAGTTTGATGTTCACTTGATCTCATTTCTGTCTAGGAGAAAGATGTGAGTTGAGAAGGAGATCTCATGTTTGATTTTCCTTTCCTCTGGGGTACATTGCAAACAAAGGTCAGATATTATATTACATAAAAGTCTAGTTTGAAAAATGACAATCTGTGCTTTAAAGAGAATAAATGTAAAAATCGAGAATCGAATCGAACCGTGACCTTAGAATCGAAAATGCAATCGAATCGAGGATTTGGAGAATCGTGACACCCCTAATTTTTAAATGCATATGACCTCTATTTTTATTATTATTTTTATAAGGCATTTTTTTATTTTATTTTTAATTATTTTTTTATTCATTTAAATAGGTGGACCCTATCGCTCCTCTGCCTTATTCAACTTTTAAAAATGTCATTGAATGTCTTTTTTTTTTTTTGCTCATTCTTATTAGATAAAAATGCATGTTTCAGGTGTTTTTTGTTTGTTTGTTTTTTTTCATTCACATGGCTTTCGATTTGGAAGCATGGAACTCTTTTCCTTTATTAACATTAGGGCTCTAGATTCATACAGTCTGTTTATTTGCATAGTTTTATCAGCATCAGATCTAGCAGTAGACCACCATCTTCCGGCAAGTTATTGTAAGTACTGTAAGTATAAGTTGTAAATGTCAAACCGCTTTTACTGACATGAACAATATACCCAGTCAAACATCATGCCAATGTGTTTTAGTTTGTGTGATTGGTTTTCCGAAGGCTAGAGTGCTGGTTTGGATGACAAATGGCTGACTGGAAAGCCAAACGTTTGGTCTTGCATGAGTCCATAAGTGGAAAGCATAACAAACCAAAAGGGCAATGTAATCAGTCAGAGGTCAAGAACCTGGTAGAGGGGAACAGTTTCTAGTCAAAACAAAGCTACAAATTGTGCCACTGTCACAGAGAAAAATTGTGAACACAGCTTCTGATTTTTCCCACCAGGACTCAAGAGCCTCACAGTAACAATTAGGCCGTCATAACATCTCCTGTCATGAACAAAAATCTCCAGACTGCTCTGGGATACCAGATGGCTCAAGTATTTTGTTAGGAGAACAAAGAAGTTCTGTAGTACGGCAAAACAGAAACCAAGACACAGCCACACTGACAGTCCAGCCAGACAATTCAGGCAACAGTGTGCTTGTCATCTGTTTATATAAAGTTCAGTGCTGCTTCACTTTGATGTTTTATCTTTATTCAAAATAGATTTTTAATGGATTTTAAGTTAGGGCATTCAAGCTCCAAATAAATAAATAAATACATAAAGAAATAGTTACTTAAGATTTTTAATTAAATGAATAGTTATAGTTCATCCAAAAATGAAGATTTGCTGGAAATTAAACATCACAATAATCCACAGGTTGTGCACATGTCTCCAGTTTATACAGTAAATGAACGTCTTGTGAAGTGAAAAGCTGTGTGTTTTGAAAGAAAGAACTCATTTTCAATTTATACCATCACTTTTGGCCATAATAATGTTTCCTCCAGTGAATGCACCATCACCTGTTGTCCTCTCACATCAAAATCACTGACATATTTGTCTAGAACTGTTTTGAACTAATTTTGCTGGTAAATGTATATCCTGATTCAGATGAGATGGCTTTTCTACTGGAGAAAACAATAGTATGGTTAGAGGACTTATATATATAAAAAAACATCTCAATGATGGACTTTTTTATTATTATTAAACATACTTTTCACTTCACAAGATGTTAAGTGATGGTGATGTTTTTATCATCTGTTTGGACTTTTCATTCTGACGGCACCCATTCACTTGCAGAGGATCCACTGGTTAGCAAGTTATGTAAAGCCGAATTTCTCCAAATCTGGCCTTAGGGTTGAGTTGAGTACACTTGTGGATAAACTATTTCTTTATTTGGGCTCCAAAAAACTTACAGTAATCAGATTGTGCTACTATTTCAATTTAAATGCAAATAAAATTGTATTATTCTAACTTAGGTATTACAACGTGCACCATATTTCTCGTTTTTCGGACTGTTTTCTGGCTGAAATCTTCCTTTCTGCCGCAGCTCACAAATGTCATTTGAGTTCACGGCTAACTTGCCAATTCAGGATGCATTGTGCCAGGTGTTTAACACAAAATGTTTTGTGAGAAATGTGGATGAGAACTTGCTTGGTTTGCAGTTTGTGTACCACACAACTTGTTCTCTTATGTAATGCTCTAGACAATTGGAGCTTTAAGGCATAGAGATAGAGTGTGTGGACACTTCTTCATCTGCTGGGAAGCCTGTTTGTCTGTTCTTGGGCTGCTTTCTCTGTATTTTAAGTGTTTTATTGAAGAAGCTTTGGTGGACCTTGTTTGTCTCCTTTGGGGGTTTAGTTTAGCTGTGTAGTTGTGGGTAATGGAGTGGACTTGAGTGCTATACTAGTTCAGCTAAACATGCAATGCTTCCAGTGGGCACAATAGCTGAAGGGATTACAACTAGAAAAGTGCTGTTGACAAAAGCTAAAAGCTGTTTTCTGTTTGTGTTCTCCTCAAGTGAAAAAGGGACCCAGGTTATATACTCCCAAGTCAATCTGTTTCACAGCAGGTCTGTCAAAAGCTCAGTTAGGGCTCGACATATATAAAGAGCCAGAGGTCCTCTCTCTCTCTCTCTTTCTCTTTCTTCTCCTAGAGGTCATTTTTACATTGGCTTATCATTTTTCACAGTGTTCAGCAGTAAACCTTACTTTTAAGACATGAATTTTGAATTATCTGGTATTGTGTTTCTGGTGGCACACTATTAATGTTTCAGACAGAACTCTATTACAAAATAGTACAATGGTTATTTGTGCTGTGGTAATTCTTTGGTATTGCAGTGGCTTTTCAAGAGCAGGAAAACATATATCACCTATTCATACTTAAATGTTCACTCAAAGCTGCAGTAGGTAACTTTTGGCTCCTCCCAGTGGTCCTATTGCCATTTGCAGAAATGTATCCGCTCCCGGTAAGAAACAACCAATCAGAGCTGCGGTCCGTAACTTTGTGTTCAAAATGTAGAAAAAATTATATAATAAGCGAGTACACAATGAATCCATTTTCCAAACCGTGTTTTTGGCTTGTCCTGAATCACTAGGGTGCATCTATAATAAGTGTTTATATTCGGACTATTTTAGATTGCTTCGGGGGTACCGCGGCGGAGTAACCCAGTACCTTTGTGATTCTTCATAGACATAAACAGAGAGAAGTAGTTCCGGCTACGATGTTCTTCCGCAAGACGCAAGCAGTTCTGTTTATTAACCGCTAGAGCGTCAAAAGTTACCTACCGCAGCTTTAACTTTTATATGTTTATTTACTATTGACTCGTTTTAATTTATTTTGCTTATTTCAAGGTCTTGTGCATTTTTATGGTACATTAAATTTTATTAGTCCATTTTTTAGTATTTATTTTTTTCCCCCATTTTATTTCACTATTACTTTTATGTGTTTTATAAGTATGTACTGCACAAACATATCCACTGCTGTGTCAAAGACTGGGGTTCTCTACAGACTTCTCTATAATCTATGATGTGATCTGTGAATTGATCCTTATGTTAGTCTTGCCCCGTGCATGCTGGATCCGAACCTGACCGATCTCTGCTCGATAAATCACTTCCACAAGCTCAGTGCCAGCTGTGCTAATGGCTAATGTTGAAATAACACTCAGTCAAATCAAAGTGTAGTTGCCTTGAGTGTGAATTAGCAGTTCTGTAAATATACCACACCTCTTTATTCATTCCACTCTACTCTGCCTTTTTTTGACTTTAATTTGTTCTCAACTCTTGATGTCTTCATGTCTTAATAAGCTTAGCTTACATGCGAGTCCTCTTCACACATTCCTATGTTCAGACAGCACAGATTTGGGGCCAAAGGTGAGCTCTGGTGAAATGTAGAGGCAGATAGCAAATTTCAGACCTATTTTACCCACGACAGAGCCGTCACAGAGAGACTTCTGAATACAGATGAGCCTCTGTCTCTTTCTCTCTCTGTCTGTGTTACACTCTCTCTCTATTTCTATCATTTCATCTTGTCGCGCTGTCTTTAATCCAAAGCCCTTAAATACAGATGGATAAAAGATTTATGAGATTGAGAATTTCAAAGAAGTAGCTAATTAACATTCTTATCTTTCATCATAGTTTTCATATATATTCATGCATTTGGCAGCAACGTCGCCAGATTAGGCAGGTTCTCACCCAATTGGGCTTCTTACGTCAGATCGGGAAAAAATGCGTTGGGCGGTTTGATAAACTTTGGGCTGGTTTTTGATACAACCGGCGGGTGTTTCAGCTTCTGCACTTGTAATGAGGGAAATTCCCATAAATATTTCAGTGTGTAAGATGCCTGGGACAGATGAAGCTCAGAGGTTAAACTTATCGAGTTGCCTGTATAAACTGTATCTTGGGTAATTCTCCTAAAATGATTGGGAAGACAATGACAGACGAGAAGGCGACATGTTGATGTTTGGTTCTAGTATAGCCGTTTATGAATAATATAGCTTAGATCAAGGCTTTGCAGCATTTTAAGTTCATATTTAAGTTCCCTGACATTTGATCGCAGATCATGGCAAATCTGATTTGAGACACTGTTGAGCTCGTTTCTGAAACTCTGCAGATGACACATGGCAGACATAGTGTTTTTTTTTCTCAGGGGAAAAAATCAAGAGACTTGTCAGCATAAAATCAATTTCTAATTTATTTTTACCTTATCTTTACTTCTATTACACTTTCCTGGTCTTGGGGACATTGTTAAAGCTCTAGAGAAGATGCATACAAGATTACTCTAGATTTGTCAGGAGAAACATCTGACAAGCAGGAGATTTAAAGAGTCTCCTTTTACTCTCTTTTAAGTCTTTTTTCCACCTGAGAGAGAAACCGAGATATTGCAAAGGTCTAATTTGTGATTTTTCATTTCTAATTTTGTCTTTTAGAATCTCGCAAAATTACGTTTTTGAAAAAATAACAAACAAATTTAGAGAAAAGAAAAGAGAGATTAAAATCTGTGAGATCAAATTATCCTTTGGAATGAAGTTAACTACCCCATGGTTTGTATTTTTCAATATCAGTTAACAATTCCGGTGTGATAAACTGTCACACAGTATTCATTTTGTGCTATTTTAACCTTTTGCTGAATTCTGATACATCCGGACACATAATTACATTTGGCACATTGTGCGGCCCGTTCCGGATTTGTATTTGGCTGCCACATCCAATATATTTTAAATGCCTGCATTAATGAAAACAAACAGATCAGGTATTTATTGACATGGTGATAAAGGGAGGGTTAGCATTTCCTTAGAGAGAAACGGAGAGGGAGAGAAATAATTGTTTATTGATCTATCCTCTGCATTTAGGGAGTGCATTAAACCCGAGGACAGATTGCTGGTGTCTGTCAGAGACAAGGGAGGGAGGGTGTGGAGCAAATGTTCTGCAGATATTGCATAAAGCCGAGTGAGAATCGATGAATGTGATGTGCTGCGAGCGTCAGATTCCAATGTGAGGGCGGGGGATGAGCTATACAGCCATTCGCACATATTTGCTGGATGAGTCATATTTTTACTTATACAATCTTTGGGGGTGATTTGAATGTGAACCATTGCAGGACTCAAATTCCCATTCTCGTATGTTTTTCCAAAACCTGTGGTAAGTTATTTACATTCATTTTATAACGCTAATCAGTGTTGTAGTCGAGACCAGCTCATTCGAGTCCGAGTCCAGATCGAGTCCAGAAAGGGTCGAGTCCGAGTCAAGACCGAGTTCAGAAAGGGTCGAGTCCGAGTCAAGACCGAGACCAGAGAGATTGGGTCTTTGACAAGACCTAAAGAAATCTTCAAGAGTATGTAAAATGTTTGGTGGAAACAATAAAGGGTAAAAGGGCCACATAGTTTGTGGTGTAAAGGTAATTTTATTAGTATTATGAATTGTAACTTGTCAATATTAAGTGCTCATTTTCACATAACATTGTTGTACCACTATACACATCCATATAACCTTTCTAGTACAAGTAACATTACTGTACCACTATACCTGTAAATGTTCAACTGTAACAGCTTTTACATAACTTTTAACATTGAAGCTTA
Source organism: Carassius auratus (assembly GCF_003368295.1). Lineage (NCBI taxonomy): Eukaryota > Metazoa > Chordata > Actinopteri > Cypriniformes > Cyprinidae > Carassius > Carassius auratus. Next base: position 15,180 of record NW_020526630.1, on the reverse strand, counting down.
ACTAATGACTGCTAATATCCTTACAATGTATTGGATTGTGTGCACTTTAGATGTTGTGAAGATTACAGATGGGCATAATTACCTTTCAAAAAAATAAGTGAGGAGACCATCCTGCTACCCAACCAAGCACGATGTGGTCTCATGATCAATCCACCCCAACTAAAAACACTCTCTACTGGTGCAGAGGAAGCGGGGACCGACAACAGTTACCATTTTATTACTTTCTGTAACAGCAACGGATAATCTAATGCTAATTTCCCTGGATGGTGCATTTTAATGCAGGGTAAAATACACACTAGTCGAAGTTTTTTTTTAGTTACGGAGGGCATACACACAAGAGCCGACTGACTGTCCAGAAAAATTTCATGCAAAAGTGTGTATGTGCCAGGGGAAGAAAGCTGGATGAAATGCCATATAAATTCAATGCATTCTGTCAGACATGTTTTTGGGGGGAGATGAATAGTGTTGAGACAGTCTGTCTGTGTCTGTATTCATTATATAAGTTTATTAAACGATATTTGTTTTTTTTTTTCTGTGACCATTTTGTCCTACTTTGTAAAAATAACACAGTTGAGAGAAATAATGTAGCAATGTGGCTTCCTGGAAAGCGGGATCACTACAGGCGGATGGCAGGAGGGTAACTTAAGGCCGGTGACACACTGGCTGCGTGGCGTCTCTACTGCGTGCCAGAAGCGTGGTGGCTGCTTCGCGTTTTCTGTGTCTTTACACACCAGAAGCGTGCCTGCACGCGGCGCTTGGCGCGCTGCTGCTGCTTTAGGTGACATAGAGGGAGGCCGCCGAAAAAACAGACTCTTGTCTTCATGACAACAATATCAACTTTATTTTTATTTTTTTACACACCTACTGATAGGACACCGTCAACAGTATTGACGGCACAATAGAGTATGTTTGACAGGTGCAATATTTGAAAATCGTTCATTATTAATTTATTTTTTAAATTACATTTATATCTGAATTTATGCCAACCTATAGAATAGACTTTCAAATATCACAATGTCATGAATTAATATGTATTTGTGTACAAAATGACATATAAACATATTTTACTTTTTTGCCTGGAAACGCTTCTAACATGCACGCGTGTCGCGTGAAAAATAGGCGTTGGTTCTATTTCTAGCATGCACGGGTTTTCCGCGCGTCTCACGCAGGCAGTCTGCAAGATCTAACCTGTTAACATGGGAGCCGAATTAAAAACAGACACGCCACGCAGCTGAGGCACTTGCGCCACACATCCAGTGTGTCGCTGGCTTAACGTCTCACGTCAAAAGAAAATCACCAGTCATTGGATGTGTCAATCAATTTCAATTTAACATCAATTCAAATAAACATTAACATACAGTAATAATCATGAAATATTTTGATTGGGACTCGAGTGGACTCGGGCATAAGTCCGATTCCTAATATGTTCGAGTCCGAGTCAATACCGAGTCAAAATGCACACGAGTCCATGACAAGACCGAGACCATTAAAATGCGGTCTCGAGACCGAGTCCAAGACCGAGTCCGAGTCTCGAGTACTCAACACTGACGCTAATGGTCTTGTTTTGTGTTCTTGTTGGTGTTCCATTTGGCATTTTACCACAAACACATTACAGTTTTGTTTTAAAGACTTTATTTTTTATTGTTTGCCGTTACCATTAAACAACACTATCATAGTCCTGTTTAATTAGTCTCCAAAGCTATAAAAGAGCAATAACATTATCCTCCTGGATCACACTTACTCAAAACACTTACTTAAAGCTAGTAATATTGAATGTTTCTAGACTCTACATTTAGTTTCTATTTCTTTTATCAAATGGGACAAAGGCTCTAGTCTGTGCCACAGTCTTCTGGGACTTTAAATCCATGTCAGACTTCATTTGACTTCATTTGATTGACCCTCTAAACACATGACAGGAGCTGTCTATCTTCCTCAAACATTCAATCCTCTCCCTCGCACCTCTCTCCCAGCGGCTCTCTCCCCTTTATCACTTCCTTTTCTTTTTGTCTGTTAGTTACTGGAGTTGCATTGTGAATGACTGATGTCCGGACCTTTTTGGAGTGCTGTGACAGCTCCCTCGTGGCCCAGAAGTGCGAGAGGACCTGATAGGAGAGTTTTATTGTAAACGGGCAGCTCTGGGTCTGCCTGTCATTGTTCCGATAGCCGTGCACCCTGGAAGGAACAGTTGGTTTATTCATTCTCTCCTATTTCTGATGCAGTGTGGGGTTTGTATTCCCAGATGTGGCTGGACCTTGTTGAAATGTGAGAGCGCAGGGCTGGACAGGTCAGCGCTGAGATCAAATAGAGGTCTGTAATAAAAGACTTGAGAGAGTAAAAAAGAATAACTACATCTAACGTTAATCATAGTGCTTGAGTGAATTTGAAGCACCGCAATACCATTAGTATTGTAATTCCATACTTGCATAGATTTCCATGCTATTTGGTGCCTTCAGTATGGGTAATATTTTATATACATTTTTTATCAACTAATATTGGATGCATTAATTATGAATGCTTGTTTTTCCAGTTTTTACACTTCGATAACTTTGGATGTCTAAAGCTCAATTAAGATTTAATATTTACCTGTTCTAATTTAATAACATGTTAAATATAATCTTTAGTAAATCTCAAAATGAATTTAAATGTATTCATTTATACAAGTACAGTTCAAGTTTTTATTATTATTATTATTATTTGTTTGTTTGCCATTTATTTGTAATCATATGTATTTTAGTTTCAATACTTGCTGGTTAAGCAAGTCATAAAGGCTATTGATTTTGTACTTTATTTACTTATCTACCTACCGGATTATTGATATTTCATCTTAGTTAATTACTTTGTAACCTCAGCTGGCTGATTAAATAATTTTCACAAGAACAGATGAGTAATTGTCTGCTAAAACTGTAAATTAATGTAATATACTTTTAAGCAAATGTACATGAAAGTACTTTGTTGGATTTAAGTTTTGTTCAAGTTTGACAGAACATTAACCCTCTGGAATCTAAGGGTATTTTGGGGGCCTGGAGAAGTTTTATCATGCCCTGAGATTTGTGCTTTTTTCCGTTTCTTATAAACATCTAAATGGCACAAATGTGCTGTAATCAGCACCAACTGGGCTATAATAATATTTGAGCAGCGTGTATGTACATGATTGTGTTTTTGAGAAAACATTTTTTAAGTGTGGTTTGTGAAAAACTAAAAATGTTAAATCACTTGAATAAGGCCATAAAACGCATACAGAACATTGGTTCTTATTCCTCTCATCTCGAAGAAAACAGTAAAATAAAAGAACTTGAAGAACAGTCTGGCTGTGTTGTCTTCTGTTGTGTGGGCGTATTCAAGCCGCGCGCTTCAGTGAAACATTAGAATATGAATAGAGTGTTCAGCGGGGGGCATGGTCGCATTAGAAGATAATGAAGGGAGACTTGGAAAACGGACATCGCGTTGTTTTCATATGGATTACTTTATCACAGAATATTTGTTTTCGGCAGACAGCACACCTTGTTTGTTATCTTTATTTTATAAGTGCACAAAGTTTTGTTTTTATTATGTCTGTATGCAAAAAAAGTAGACCCTTTACAGATTCGATTGAGGCATTGCACTTATCGGTACGATCAAAGCTGAAAGTGCAATTTAATTTCTTATCGGGGTTATCAGGAGAAAATGACTCATAACTCGTATACGCGTTAATCGACTCCAGAGGGTTAAGGGTGGTGGGCATGTTTCCTTTGACACTTAAACTAAAATGGGTCTTGCTTTGAATGAACGGTCTGACAGATGTGGCCCAGGTGAGAGGGCAGTTAGATGGTGGGTGGGATTGCTAACTGAATTAGGCAGTCACTGGCTCATTTCAGATTAGCAAGGCCAGGTGTTGGGCTTACCCAGTCCCTAGGGGTCCTCCATGACACGCCAAGATGGCCTTTGCAAATGCCAATACAGAAAAAGAAGGATATGACTGGCTCCACTGAGGCTAATTACCTCCACATGAGTATTCATGAGAATCTGTGGTGTTTTTTTTATTGCCAGTTTTTTTTTTTTTTTTTTTTTTTTTTTTTTACTTCCATGTTATCGGTTCATTTCCCCAGGCACATCTGAGAAGGTTAACGTTTTGGATAAAGTCCACCAACTGGTTGTGAGTGGGATTTGTGCCAGCGTCGGAAGAAAGAGGTTCAACCGGAGAAACGTAGGTCCACCTGATCCTGGAGAAAATCATATTGGCAGGAAATGTAACGTTGGCATCTGTTGAGTTCTGGAAGGGTGACAAGATTGGATCAACATTTCAGCCAGATCTTACAAAGTTTGGGGTTTCATCAAGTTTCCCCCAGTGAAGGCGCAGCTCATGCATATTCGAATGCTTGTTGTTGTTGGCAGGAAACATATTTGGTTGGACAGTCCACAGAGATGAAGGTGGACATATTTAGTAAACAAGATGGTCTGGTAGGGTGTCACGTCGATGTCAAAACACCCATGCAAAATGGAGGCCCTTAACCACATCCTTCCTAAGGTCTAGTTTGGAAAAGGAATCTGTTTATAGATGAATTTCGAACTTTGCTAAATGATTTGGAGCTTCTTATTGGGAAAAAAAATCTTAAATATCTAAATTGCACAATTGAAAATTTCAGTACATTTTTTTTTTTTTTGTTAATTGCTGTCTGTTGCATGCAGTTTAGCATTCTGGTAATTGAAATTTCAGTGCTGGCATGCTCTGTCTGATTTAAAAAGGATTGGAGTACACTGTACAGTGGCAGTCCCTCTGCTGTTTTCTGCCCAGTGTAAAATGCCATTCGCCTTGACTGTATAATCAGATTTAGCCTAATCTGTTCCACAGCAAATGAGAGCGTCTAATAGTTAAGCCAGTTGCTTTTGTTGCAGACCCAATCGTTTTGCCCCAGAATTCTCCTCTGTGTCACCAAGGCCAACAGATATGGACCATCTCCGAACAGCTTTCCCGCTCTGCGGTGAGCCGGCCACTGCCAAGACCACGTCACGCTATGCCAGAGAGTTATCACCTCCAAACATCCCTGCACATTCATCAGCCTCCGTTATCAGAGATCTGTTCTTCCTCAGCTGAACATAAGCTTCTCTGGACTGCTCTTGTTTACTGCCTGTGTATTTTAACCATTATGTTCTTTATGGGGACTGATAATAAATAATAAGTATTACTAAGATAATAAATGATAATTATTTAGTCAATGATGAACTAAAATAATCAATGATGAACTAAACTAAATGAACTAAAATAATCTACTAAACATAATTGTTTAAATATTTATATTTTATAAGAATACAATGGTGATATTTGAATCAGATTGAATCCTTTTTATATGTACTGAATTTACATTTAATTTTAAATGTATGATAGTAGAATCAAATTAATATGAAATTAATGTGATTTTTTTTTTTCTAAGAAAAGCCTTACATTTTTGGTTCAGGATATATGGATGTATGAATGGATAGATTTGGCAAAAAAGACACAAACAAAGATGTGCCACCGTGGCATGATTGGAGCTCACTGTTGCCCTTTTCTTTCCTCTTTTGTCAGCTCTTATCTTGTAGCGGCGCTATTCACGGGACGATGGTAGCAGACAAAGAGATGCTGGAGCTACCTTGTAAGTCATTTAAACGTCCGTGGCGAGATTACGGCTTACGTGGCAAACCAGGATGTTGAGCGATTCTCTGTTGCTCAGGGATTCGGAAATGAGGCCTCGGCTTTACAAAGGAAACACAGCGGCTCGTTAAAAGGAACATTGAGCCAGTGCAAAGAGCAATCTCTCCACTAAATTACGGGCTTGGGTTGCCTCTCTTCACACCTTTCAAACGCAACTCCCGTGTGTGCGAGAACCGACATCACGGCAATTTATTTTTCCATTAGTGCGAAAGCAACTTAAAGTTGGTTCTTCGGTGAAGTTTGAGAGTGATTGTAGGGTTAACCATAATTGCTTTAATTGAGTGGCAAGGCTTTTATGCCATTGATAAGGCCATATTGATTTCTGGAGCTGTGCACATATTTCATGGCCAATTGCCTGCGCTGTTTTGGTAATTGCTGAACGCGCTCCCTGTAGGAGCGGGGTGATCGGTCGGTCGCAGAGACTAAAGGGATGGCAGATTCACGACGCCATTGACCGGAGTCAAGCAACGTTTATCATGCTGTAGCCACATTGAAAGGCTGTAACTGTGGCTGGTTATTGGCCTGTAAGACCTGCTGTTGGGAGTGTTATCTTTACTCCAGGATTGAGCGCTGCGTTTACAGGGCCTTTGTGGTCTAACTGGCTCATTTTTAGCTGTTTTTCTTCTTCTTATGCTATAAAGCAGGGATTTTCAAACTGGGGTCCAAGAATGGCAAGCGTTCATAGGAAGGAATTGGAATATATAGCAACGTTAATATTCTTAAAATTATTAAAAACGCTTAATTAATTGTTTAATGTTTTGAAATCATGAGATTATTTTGTTGCATTTTTGCATGTGCATTTTTTTACTTTATAAATATGTGTGAATTATATTATACTATTTTTAGATGTATAGGCTTGATAAACTAAGTAAGATAAAATTTTGAAATTACTAAGAAAAATATATATCATTTTATCATATAATGTTAAGTAAATAAGTAAATAAATAAGTAATTATTTTATTTATTTCTTATCAAGTTCTTACATTTAAGATTCATTTTAAATAGAAAAACAAACAAGAGATGCTGTAAAACTTAAAACATTGTATAATATTTTATATTATTATTAAATATTTTCCATGCTCTATTATAGTACAGTATAGTATTATAGCTCCTATACAGTGTAGTATAGAAAAACAAAAACATGTAATTATCACACTTTATATTTTTGTATTTTTTATGAACGTTTCTTTCTTTTGTAAAATTATGCAAAATGTCGATGTTATATGAAATGCTGCTATTGATGCTGCATGGCATCATGTTTGAATGATTTTCATCATTGGCATTAAACAATTTGAAAACCCCTGTCGTATGGCACAATGAGCATTGAATGAGGTAATTTGTAGTTAATCATGCTCTTTAGCTGAGCTTTGGTGCTTTTGATGCAAATATTGTTGAAATATAATTCAAAGTGGTATTCATGAAAATCATAAGTGAAGCATATGGCACAATAGAACACAAGCAGTGTAATGAATAGCCTGGCAGTTAAAACTGTATGACTTTATATTATCTTTATGCTTTCGGAGACTTGAGGCCAGCTCAGTCTGACAAACAGGGATATAAAATGACAGAACTGACAAAAGGAAGGGTGTAATTACATGTTTTTCAGTGTTTATTCTTGCGTTCCTGTGCATGCATAAAAACGATGTGAAACGCCTCATATATCGGCCATGTTGCTGTTCTCTCACTCCATGCCGAGGCTCTTTGCCAGCGTAAATAATTGTTTCCTCTCCATCTGTAATTTACGCCAGTGAGCCGAAATGAGTCTGATGAGAAATCAGCATCCATCACTGGAGAAAAGGGTTGAAAAAACCCTCCAAAAGAAACAATCCTAGGGCAAGAATCTGGCTGTGGAAAAGGTTAAGCGGCCAGTTAGTCTATTCAGTGGCCGTCTCTGTAGGGCCTCAGTGACACAAACTTCACACTGAGGAATAACCGTGCAAGGCTTAATTGTGTTGTGGAAAGGGTACGGGAGACCTTACTGCTGAGTTTCTCTCAAGCACAGATATTTTAGTATTCTTCGGAGAGGAGAGAAAAGGAAAAAAAACAAAACAAATGAGATTTATCTGCTCTTTTACACATGTACCTCTCTGCCATCTCTATCTGTCCTAGACATTCAGTCAGCCCTCAGAGAGAGCAAGACACAGATTCCTACAGATAGATGGATAAAAAGAGAGGGAATGCGAACATAAGTGCAGTAACACTTGTTTTCACATCGGTTAAATCCATTGTAGCCTCTGCATGGCAGGTCGCCCTGCTGCTCATGTACTAAACGTTGCCCTCGTGCAATGTGACCCGTCACAGGACTAGTTTGTAGACCTTTGAAAATTGGTCTGGCTGGCATCTTAACAACTCTCCTCAGGCTCTTATTATAGTGTAGACAGCACCAGAAGCAGTAAAAGCTAGCTCACCCCACAATAAAAATTGTCATCATTTCAAATCTGTGCGAGTAATTTTGAACAAAGTTTGAGACACAACAACAACTAAATTGCTGTGATATACTGTTTTTCCTTTGTTTTCCTGTATACAGGTGCATCTGAAGAAATTAGAATGTCGTGGAAAAGTTCATTTATTTCAGTAACTCAACTCAAATTGTGAATCTCGTGTATTAAATTAAATGCACACAGACTGAAGTAGTTTAAGTCTTTGGTTCTTTTAGTTGTGATGATTTAGTCGATCACAGCAGCCACGGCCAACAAGGAATGTGTTTTGCCCTCCCTCCCTGTTTAGTTTGGTCTACTCCATTGCGTATCTTGAAACACGCCCCCTTTCACGTCATCTAACTTCCAGAGAGAGGGAGACAGATTAATCCGGTACAGCAAATTTCTCTGAGCAGCAGGCCACTGTATACGCATACATTCACTTCAAACATAACCGACTGTGTTTACGAGAATACTTGCAGAGAAAATTATTTTGAGATAATTTTGTGTGTATGTGTTAATTCAGAAGTTATGGTACGCGAAAGATGAATTAATTCTGTGTACGCGCATTGTCTGAAATGCTGCTCTCAGCGCATGCTTTGAATTAGTGAGCGCAAGCTGTGAATGCGTGCAAATTGTTTAAAACGCTTGAATCTGCAAGATTTAGAAACAAGTGCAAACGATCAACTACGATCAGTTTCACCCCTTCAAGCTAGTGAACAACGCGAATCAAGTTAGGAGTTTTACATCACTGTGGCGGTGATACAGTTTGGAGCCTGACTGAAAAACACAATACGGTGCTAGTTGACGTCGGAGCCCTGCACCTCAGATCTATCCAGTTTGTGAACCATTGGTTTCCACACCGGTTTCGTTCAACAAAATAAATGATTATTTTAAAAGATTGACTCAAAAGAATCATCTGTTCATGAATCGGATCATGAACTTGTATTACCGAGTCAAAGATTATCTATTATTGAACATCTCTAATGAATATAGACTTCAAGTTCATCTGTAAAGCACATAAAGCTATCGTTTGGGATTGTCAGACTGACCAGCATACAAGTGCCCTGATCCCCTCTGAAACATTTAGTCTACCTAAGGGAGAGAGAGAGAAAAAAACAAACAAACTTTTGTTCTTTTATTTATTTATTTAAAAGGTTATACAATTATACATAAACTTTTAATGAATTAGCATTAGCATTCATACATGCACATCGTTCAAAGAGAAGAGCGTGGCAGCATCAGTATTCGTATTTGTGATTTTGTAACCTTGTATTCTGAGCTTGAATAGTCAGGTACACTTTTCTTGCAAAATGTACTTGAGCTGACGCCTCGGAGGAAGCGTGGGAGCTGGTGTTAGCATTATAGCCTTAGCTATGTGGGTGAGCATTTAGTTGATCTGACCCTGTGGGTCAGTTCGATGCCCTCTGTAGCAAACGGCAATGTTTACAGCACACCTGTCTTAAACAGCCACCCAAGGGCAGTTTAAGTGGGAGGAGAGTTTTCAGAGATTTGGTGCCTGTTTTTTGGCTACAAAGGGGAAAACTAACAGATTTTTCACCGTACAAAAAGAACAGTGGTGATAGCATCATACAAAGAAATAGTGTATTAGTGGCGGGTAAAATGACTTCAGTAAAATCTATTTCTATTGACTTTAGCAGTCTTTAGCCCTATTCGGACGGGACTCCTATGAATCATATAATAACTTAGTTAATAATATTGATAGTTCATCGTCTAGCTGACTACGTTTTGTATTATTATTATTATTTTTATTTTTTCTAAAATCCTGTCAAATGTGCACAAACTACTAGCTACTACTGACTATTGTATTTATTTTATTTCACAATGCGTTTCCTTGTCTGTTTTGGCCAACGTGAATTACCGTAGATGCTTTTCACCATTTTAGATATATTTGCTTACCGGCAAAGTATAATAATAATAATAAATAATAATAATAATAATAATAATAATAATAATAATAATAAAAAATAATAAAATCAAGAGCAAGATCAAGTAAACTGTTAGTACCGGCTATTGTAATATCAACATCAGGTAAGATTACTCACGTTCATTTATGCACTCAGTTACATAATGTTTTAATTACATTTAATAAAATAAAATAAAAAGGAAACCACACATTAACATGGTTTTGTTATACTAGCCATTTAGTATTTATTGTGTAATACTAATGGCAATCATTCTGAATGAATGCAATTCACGCATACAGAGCGCGTGATCTCTGTGACGCCCAGATGCACAAATCAGACCCTCCCACCTCTGTAATAATCACGGAGATGTTAGTCCCGTCCGAATTGGTACATGAAAATCACAGACGTCAGGTGGTAAGAATCGAAACTCAAACGTAGTTTAGAAAACTAGTCCCGTCCGAATAGTGCTTTTGTTGCATTATACACCAACAAACAAAAACGGGGTGAGCACACTTACATTCTCATTTTAAATGAGTTAAACATCGACACCATCGTGTAAATCGTGCACTAGGGAGAGAGAGCAAGACAGCGCTCAAGTTGTTTGGCCCATACAGTTAATGAATAAGGGATCAACTACGACAACCTACATCGCACATCCTGCGATGTGACTATCGTGGATTCGTACATCGCGATATTGATGCTGAAACGACACATCGTGCAGCCCTAATATAATATGTGTATATATATATATATATATATATATATATATATATATATATATATATATATATATATATATATATATATATATATATATATATTCTCTGCCATCTCATTTCGTGTGCCAAATATATTTATTTATATAAATTAATTGTACAACTGTAAATACATAATATGATCAAAAACTGAATAATAAAATGTATACTGATTAATCAGCAAAATAATCAATGATTAATTATTCTAATAATCGTTGGATTAATCGATTATCAAAACAATTGTTTGTTGCAGCCCTAATAACCATGACAGCCTCATTTCAATGTTAGTGTCAGTGTATGAATGTATTTTAAAGGGTTCATAGCAACTGATTAGCCGTTGGTTTTCCCGATTACACACACAAAATCTCACTCACGCAGAGATATGATTACCTTATTTCACATCCTTACAACTACTGTCACACTGTACTCTCGGCACTTGATGACCCTGAATGCATTTTATGCTGTGGTTTGATTAAAAGCGAAGGCTTCTTGAACATCGCTGGTGTGTTTATCTGTCCTCACACTGACGGAGTGAGTTAAAGGTGCATGTATGTGCTGTTTGGTGACTGGAACTAAAGAGAACTAAACCAAAGGCTGATAAACGATGGCAGGGCACCTTCACCCACTTGACTCTTGACTCTGATATACTACACTTTTTTCAGGGCATTGGACATGGATGCACAGAGAGAGAAAAGGCTGAAAGAGATGCTACATGTTTAGAGAAAGTGAGAAGTGTAGTCGAGGGAAATGTGAGATCCATTCAACCAGCTCTCAGCATTGAGATTGCCAACACCGGCCTGTCTGAGGCAGATGACTTCTGGATAGCTTCAGGGGAAATTACTGTGTACTCCTGCGGAGAACAGCCTTATTTAACTGCAGACAAGAGATGTGAATGTAGACCAGCTCATTTCGAAGGTGCTTCTAGAAAATCTGTGTCTAATATAAAGGCTGTGTATCACGGAAAGGCTGAGGCATAACAGATTTTACTTAAGACCTGAGGCTCATTTGAAAGGTTTAGATGCTAGATTGCTGACATAATTTTGGGAATAGTAAAAGGATGATTTACAGGTGGACTGGCAAGAAAGCCTCCTCATAGTAAACTCAAAAACGTTGTGCTTATCAAGAAAAGAGAAACCTACAAAGAAATTATAACATTTAAAAAATGGAACAGAACTGAAGAATGTCAAAATCAGTTGATTATTCATTTATATATTTACTTACCTACCAACCAATCATTTTTACCACTTATTTTAGGGAAGTAAAGGAAGAAATTGATATAGAGTGTCACCATCCAGTTAACATTAAAAAAATATCTTTGCAGTGTTTAATTATGTATTATTTTTTTATTGATTTACTCATTTTAAACACAATTTTAGCAGTGTGGTTCATTTGTATTTCTTTATTATTACTTTTTTATTATTAAAACAGGGTATGATGTGGAGCTTCACCATCAGTTTTTATTTTTATTTAATTGTTTGTTTTTGTGTTTTTTTATTATTTTTTTAGTATTTATTTATTTAACTAATGTGTTTTAATGAATTTGCCTCTTTTTTTATTCATAGGGAAGTAGAGCGAGGACGAGACTGGGTCTGAAATGCACAGTTTTTATGCCAGAAGCATATAAACATCTATCATCCTCACATTGAAGTGCAAATAGGGTTTGTGTCTGGCAAACTGTGCTTCCGACGGTGTTCTAGAGTCAAGCAGCTCATACGGCTCATTCGGTCCTGCTGCACGTAGAGCCCCATCCTCAGAACCCAATGGGCCGTGCGGTTCTTTGTAATGGGCCAGAACATATGAGCTCCACATGTTTATTAGCTGAGGAAAAAAAAGGCTTGTTAACTCCATCCTGAATACATCCCTCGCAGTCTTCCGAATCGCTGTTCATTCTTCTGTCTTCTGAATATGCGTTTGCTTCCTTTCAGTAGAATTAAAGCACCGATAAGTTTGGTTTGTTTTCTTTCTTTCTGACAGAGTTCATTCAAACTTCTGTTTGGTTCCTTATTAAAATGTCTCAGATCATAATAGGAGACATTAAAGCGTAATGGCTCATGTTTTATTCACTTGTTAAATGCGCAACAGGGAAGCTTAAAGCTCCGAGCGCTCTAGTAGAGAAGTGGACCTGTGAAGTTAGAGGTGGCGGGGACTTAAAGACTGAAAATAGTGACACTTAATGGATCGATCTGTGAAACTGGCACTTTTAAAGTCAAGAATGTAATTTCTGAGTCAGTCGCAGCACATAATGATAGTTTCCAAACAGGCTTTGGAACACTTCTGCCACCCTTTCTGCATCCTTCTTCCATTTTTCGGCAAAACTGGAAGTCCTGCTCCAAATGCATTTTTGAATTAATTTTGGGTTGTATTATCCACAAGTCTGTGTCTGTGTGTGCTGTATGGTAACAGTGAATCTCAGCTGTGAGGAAAGACTTGCTATAAAACAGTGCATATTTAACACCATCGCATGAGTGTGTTCGCACATTTCACAGATTGGCTTCTTGCCTGTTGTTAAAGGAAACCACTATAAGATGTTGTGTGTTTAAATGGATTCCCTCACTTACTCCAGTCAAGGCCGTTTCACCACAGTTTTACTGCATTTCACTGAAAAACATCAAAATCATGTTTGCAAAATCATCTTATATTCAAGTCTCTTCAACCCAGAAAATTATCACATTTTTTGGGGTGGGTTAGAATGAGAATTAGATTTCCACAATGTTGTCAAAAAGCAAATGTGATTCAGACTGGAACTTTCTCGTAAGTGGTGGGGAAAAATGCCAACTAGCACTAATGAGTTCACTCGTTTCTCCTCCTAGATGCAAAATGTGTCTTTTATTTCTCTACCATCTGCCAGGAGAATCAAATTAAAGTTAATCAAACCGAATAAACGTTTGATGTTGGCATGAAAAGAGAGGATTAGGGTGAAGTTGTTTGACAGTGTTAACTGTGGTATTTTTATTGCTACCCCAATCTGAAATGTCAGACTAGTACCTGACTTTAAATGTTGAAATGACCTCACATCCTTCATGCTGCAGTATATCTCATTATCTACATGCAGGAACATTCCTAGAACAGGTGGTCTCACCCTGTTCAAAACAACAACAACAAAACAGCATATGCTGTTTAGGTATGGTTTGAAGCATGACAGCTGGTTCAAGCTGGTCCTGAGCTGGTTTAAGCTGCTCATAAGCTGGTTATAAGTTGGTTATGAGCTGGTACTGAGGCAGGAGCTAGTTGCGTAGGACCAGCTTAGAGCCAGCACATGACAAACTAAGGACCAGCTTAAACCAGCTACCATGCTTCAACCAGCATATGCTGTTTTTTTCAACAGGGCAGTCCACCAGCTGCATTGTGGAAGTAGATTAAGAGATGGAAATCATCCCAACAGTTGTAGTAAAGTGAAGAAAGGTCTCTCCATTCACTAGGTTCATGTCTCAGATGAAACCATTCGCTGCTCATCCTCTCTCTCAAGCTACTAGAGCTCAGCAGATGAAATGATTTTCAAATGGTCTCTGAGATCCACAGAGAAATGGATAATTAAATTAGAGCTGGTGATGTGCGAAGACTCACTGGGAGGCAGCACACACACCTGTACCTGTAAAAAAAAAAAAAAAACTGTGGATCTGTGGAAAATTCTGCAAACCTTCAAAGCTCAGAAATTTCAACCATCCATCCATTTAGTTCTGTCGTTCTATGTATCATTCTAATATTCTGCCATCCATCCATCCATAAAGTTATTTTGATCTGTGCATCAGTCTAACATTCTGTCCATCCATCCTGTTCTATTATTTTATGTATCATTCCATCCATCCATCCATCCATCCATCCATCCATCCATCCTGTTATACTCTTCAATGTATCATTACATTCATCCATCCATCCATTAGGTCTGGAATCGAGAAATGATTCTACATCGATTCTGAGATGTTCTGAAGGCATCGCAATTCTTTCTTGAATCGATTCTGAGCTTACTTTTTAATAGCAGATGGCACCTGGTGCTTTAGAAATAGCCATATTCTGTTTGCTTCCAGTTCCTTATGCACCGCTTCATCAGTTTATAAAGTTCGAAAAGGTTGAAGCGAATTACAAGGATGTTCACAGTGGGTTGTTTACATTCATCTCGCATCATAAAAGCATAAAAGCCGATGTGCAACTACATTTAAGCACTTCGATACTCAGCCGAATGCACAAGCACTCTTCTTCATGAGTGTTTGAGTGTGCAGTTAAGAACTAGCCTAGAGCGCCATCTGCAGTTAAAAACCAAGCTAAAAATCAATTCGAGAGAAAATCTCGGAATCGATCCACGAACCACGATGCATCGATTTATTGAAGATTCTTATTTGATGCCATTAGTATAGTTTTTGTCCCACCAGGAATAAAATTTTCATTGTGGTATAGTAGGTTTTTTTTTATCTTGA
>NW_020526629.1:0-19453 GCF_003368295.1 Carassius auratus | reverse complement strand
ATGTTTTGATTTATTTATTTTTTAAATTCAGATATGTACTTCGAAGCAAGAAGTGTTTGTCAAACAGTTTATTAGTGATAACTGAATATTTGGGCCTGAGGCTTTTTTTTCTAACCTGTCGCTTTGATTTTTAAATGATTTCAATGACAGGAAGTTGCATGTGTTTTGTTTTTATGAATTGTGGATGGATTTATCAACTGAGAAATAAAGTTGAACAGAAATGATCATGAACTCTTAAAGATGATAATGAAAGAAAAGGTAATATTGCATATAAAATTATTTCCAAGTATGAACTAACTTGCGCAATACTGTAAATAATCTTACTCTACCCTAAATCAGTGAAAATGTTTGGCTCAGTTTACAGAAAGTGTACGTCACACTTCCTTTCATTATGATGCAACATAGTTTTCTCAGATGAATATTTAACATCTTTATTCTTGTGGGGATTTAGTGTATAAGTGCTATACACAAACACACACACACACCGGTCAGAGTTTTGGGATCAGAATGATTTTTTATGTGTTGTTGTGGTTGTTTTTACAGGAGTTTACTCATCAAAAACTGCATTTATTTGATCACAAATACAGGAAAAAAAGTGAAATATTATTATGAAGTAAACAACTTTTTTATTTTAATATACATTAAAATCTATTTTATTTCTGTGATTTTCAGCATCATTCCTCCAGTCTTCAGTGTCACATGATCCTCACAAATCAGAATAATATGATGATTTATTATCAGAGTTGTGCTGCTGAAACTGTGATACTTCTTTCAGGATTCTTTGATGAATGAAAATGTCAAAAGAAGAGCATTTATTTAAAATAGAAGACTTTTCTAACAATAAACATAGAGTTCAAAAAGTTTATAACTCTTTTAGGATGTATTAAATTGATAAGAAGTGAATCAAAGATTAGTATTGTTAGAAGAGATTTATATTTTGAATAAACGCTGTTCTTTAAAAAAAAAGTATACATCGAAGAATCCGGAAAAAAGTATCACAGATTCCAAAATAATATTTGGCATCACAAATATTAATAATTCTTATAATAAATCATCATATTAGACTGATTTCTGAAGATCATGTGACACTGAAGACTGGAGGAATGATGCTGAAAATACAGCTGCACATCACAGAAATAAATTATATTTAAAGGATATTAAAATATAAACCATTATTTTTTATATATTTTATTTTCATAATTTTGAATTATTACTAAATACAACTTTTTTGTATCAAACAGTTCATTGAACAATAATACATGAAGTACCTGAAGCTGACAATGAAGTAGATGTATAATAATTAGCAAAGATTATTAATTTAGTGCTGTAAACGCGCGTGTGAGGGGGCGGAGACGAGCCGCGGAGCTTCGGTGAGGACCAAACACAGCAGAACGGTAGGAAACTTCACTCCTCTTATTATTTCTCTTTTACTAAAGCGATTTATTTTTAGATACGTGGTCTGAGTCTTTCATAGAGTTGTAGAGTTATTAGAGAAATAGAGTTATTTTTTACATTCTTTGATCGAAGTTTTCAGATCGGCACTTCGGAGCCTGTTCGCGACTCGGTTGATTCAGATCGGCACTTCGGAGCATGTTCGCGACTCCGTTGATTCAGATCGGCACTTCGGAGCCTGTTCGCGACTCGGTTGATTCAGATCGGCACTTCGGAGCCTGTTCGCGACTCGCGACTCGGTTGATTCAGATCGGCACTTCGGAGCCTGTTCGCGACTCGGTTGATTCAGATCGGCACTTCGGAGCCTGTTCGCGACTCGCGACTCGCTTGATTCAGATCGCCACTTCGGAGCCTGTTCGCGACTCGGTTGATTCAGATCGGCACTTCCGGAGCATGTTCGCGACTCGGTTGATTCAGATCGGCACTTCGGAGCATGTTCGCGGCTCCGTTGATTCAGATTGAGACTCTGGGGACTGTTTGTGATTTATTTATTTTTTTAAATTCGGATATGTACTTCGAAGCAAGAAGTGTTTGTCAAACAGTTCATTAGTGATAACTGAATATTTGGGCCAGACGCTTTTTTTTTCTAACCTGTCGCTTTGATTTTTAAATGATTTCAATGACAGGAAGTTGCATGTATTGTGTTTTATGAATTGTGGATGGATTTATCAACTGAGAAATAAAGTTGAACAGAAATGATCATGAACTCTTTAAGAGGTCAGCTAATTCTCAGCACATAGAGACTCTTTCACCTAGATATCACACTGTAGAGACTGTGTCTGTTCCCCGAACTAGAAAATACAAAAAACGTCCAAACCAAGTTAAGGTTAATAATTTAATTGAGGTTCAACAAATAAAAAACAAATGCAATATGGATAAACAAATGATAAAGCTTGGCTTATTGAATATCAGATCCCTTTCTACGAAAACACTTTTTGTAAATAATATGATAACTGATCATAATATAGATGTGCTCTGTTTGACAGAAACCTGGCTAAAACCTGATGATTACATTATTTGAAATGAGTCCACCCCCCAAGATTACTGTTATAAACACGAGCCACGTCTAAAAGGCAAAGGTGGAGGTGTTGCTTCAATTTATAACAACGTTTTCAGGATTTCTCAGAGGGCAGGCTTCAAGTATAACTGGTTTGAAGTAATGGTGCTACATATAACATTATCCAGAGAAACAAATGTTAATGATAAATCCCCTGTTATGTTTGTACTGGCTACTGTACACAGGCCACCAGGCCACCATACAGACTTTATTAAAGAGTTTGCTGATTTTACATCCGAATTAGTTCTGGCTGCAGATAAAGTTTTAATAGTTGGTGATTTTAATATCCATGTCGATAATGAAAAAGATGCATTGGGATCAGCATTTATAGACATTCTGAACTCTATTGGTGTTAGACAACATGTTTCAGGACCTACTCATTGTCGAAATCATACTCTAGATTTAATACTGTCACATGGAATTGATGTTGATAGTGTTGAAATTATTCAGCCAAGTGATGATATCTCAGATCATTATTTAGTTCTGTGCAAACTTCATATAGCCAAAATTGTAAATTCTACTTCTTGTTACAAGTATCGAAGAACCATCACTTCTACCGCAAAAGACTGCTTTTTTAAGTTATCTTCCTGATGTATCCAAATTCCTTAGCATATCCAAAACCTCAGAACAACTTGATGATGTAACAGAAACTATGGACTCTCTCTTTTCTAGCACTTTAAATACAGTTGCTCCTTTACGCTTAAGGAAGGTTAAGGAAAACAGTTTGACACCATGGTATAATGAGCATACTCGCACCCTAAAGAGAGCAGCCCGAAAAATGGAGCGCAGCTGGAGGAAAACAAAACTAGAGGTATTTCGTATTGCTTGGCGGGAAAGTAACATATCCTACAGAAAAGCATTAAAAACTGCTAGATCTGATTACTTTTCTTCTCTTTTAGAAGAAAACAAACATAACCCCAGGTATTTATTCAATACAGTGGCTAAATTAATTAAAAATAAAGCCTCAACAAGTGTTGACATTTCCCAACACCACAGCAGTAATGACTTTATGAACTACTTTACTTCTAAAATCGATACTATTAGAGATAAAATTGCAACCATTCAGCCGTCAGCTACAGTATCACATCAGACAGTGCACTATAGACCCCCTGAGGAACAGTTCCACTCATTCTCTACTATAGGAGAGGAAGAATTGTATAAACTTGTTAAATCATCTAAACCTACAACATGTATGTTAGACCCTATACCATCTAAGCTCCTAAAAGAGGTGCTTCCAGAAGTTAATGGTCCTCTTTTGACTATTATTAATTCCTCATTGTCATTAGGATATGTCCCCAAAACTTTCAAACTGGCTGTTATTAAGCCTCTCATAAAAAAACCACAACTTGACCCCAAAGAACTAGTTAATTATAGACCAATCTCGAATCTCCCTTTTCTGCCCAAGATACTAGAAAAGGTGGTATCCTCACAATTATGTTCCTTCTTAGAGAAAAATGGTATATGTGAGGATTTCCAGTCAGGATTTAGCCGTATCATAGTACTGAGACTGCTCTCCTTACAGTTACAAATGATCTGCTCTTATCATCTGATCGTGGGTGTATCTCTCTATTAGTTTTATTGGATCTTAGTGCTGCGTTTGACACAATTGACCACAGCATTCTTTTGCATAGACTTGAACACTTTGTTGGCATCAGTGGAAGTGCACTAGCATGGTTTAAATCGTACTTATATGACCGCCATCAGTTCGTAGCAGTGAATGAAGATGTATCATATCGATCACAAGTGCAGTATGGAGTACCTCAAGGCTCAGTACTAGGGCCGCTACTCTTCACACTTTATATGTTACCCTTGGGAGATATCATCAGGAAACATGGTGTTAGCTTTCACTGTTATGCTGATGATACTCAGCTCTATAATTCTTCGCGGCCCAGTGAAACACACCAATTTGAAAAACTAATGGAATGCATAGTCGATATAAAAAATTGGATGACGAGTAATTTCTTACTGCTAAATTCAGAAAAAACAGAAGTGTTAATTATACGACCTAAAAACTCTGCTTGCAATAACCTAGAACACGGTCTAAGACTTGATGGTTGCTCTGTCAATTCTTTGTCATCAGTTAGGAACCTAGGTGTGCTATTTGATCGCAATCTTTCCTTAGAAAGCCACGTTTCTAGCGTTTGTAAAACTGCATTTTTCCATCTCAAAAATATATCTAAATTACGGCCTATCCTCTCAATGTCAAA
This sequence comes from Carassius auratus, assembly GCF_003368295.1. Classification (NCBI taxonomy): domain Eukaryota; kingdom Metazoa; phylum Chordata; class Actinopteri; order Cypriniformes; family Cyprinidae; genus Carassius; species Carassius auratus. The sequence continues at coordinate 14,737 of NW_020526629.1, read as the reverse complement.
TGCAGAAATGTTAATCCATGCATTTATGACTTCAAGGTTAGATTGTTGTAATGCTTTATTGGGTGGTTGTTCTGCACGCTTAGTAAACAAACTACAGCTAGTCCACAATGCAGCAGCAAGAGTTCTTACAGGAACCAGGAAGTATGACCATATTAGCCCGGTCCTGTCATCGCTGCACTGGCTCCCTATCAAACATCCTATAGATTTTTAAATATTGCTTATTACTTATAAAGCCCTGAACGGTTTAGCACCTCAGTATTTGAATGACCTCCTTTTACATTATACTCCTCTACGTCCGCTACGTTCTCAAAACTCAGGCAATTTGATAATACCTAGAATATCAAAATCAACTGCGGGTGGCAGGTCCTTTTCCTATTTGGCGCCTAAACTCTGGAATAACCTACCTAACATTGTTCGGGAGGCAGACACACTCTTGCAGTTTAAATCTAGATTGAAGACCCATCTCTTTAACCTGGCATACACATAACATACTAATATGCTTTTAATATCCAAATCCGTTAAAGGTTTTTTAGGCTGCATTAATAAGGTAAACCGGAACCGGAAACACTTCACATAACGTGTACCTTCTACATCATTAGAAGAATGGCATCTACGCTAATATTTGTCTGTTTCTCTCTTGTTCCGAGGTCACCGTGGCCACCAGATCCAGTCTGTATCCAGACCAGAGTGTCACTGCAGCCACCCGGATCCAGTACGAATCCAGACATGATGGTGGATCAGCACCTAGAAAGGACCTCTACTGCCCTGAAAGACAGCGGAGACCAGGACAACTAGAGCCCCATATACAGATCCCCTGTAAATACCTTGTCTCAGAGGACCACCAGGACAAGACCACAGGAAACAGATGATTCTTCTTCACAATCTGACTTTGCTGCAGCCTGGTTTCGTCTGGTCAGAGGAGAACTGGCCCCCCAACTGAGCCTGGTTTCTCCCAAGGTTTTTTTCTCCATTCTGTCACCGATCGGGTTTTGGTTCCTTGCCGCTGTCGCCTCTGGCTTGCTTAGTTGGGGTCACTTTATCTACAGCGATATCATTGACTTGATTGCAAATAAATGCACAGACACTATTTAAACTGAACAGAGATGACATAACTGAATTCAATGGTGAACTGCCTTTAACTATCATTTTGCATTATTGAGACACTGTTTTCCAAATGAATGTGGCTCAGTGCTTTGACGCAATGTATTTGGTTTAAAGCACTATATAAATAAAGTTGATTGATTGATTGATAAGATGATAATGAAAAGAAAAGGTAATATTGCATATAAAATTATATTCAAGTATGAACTAACTTGCACAATACTGTAAATATTCTTACTCTACCCTAAATCAGTGAAAATGTTTGGCTCAGTTTACAGAAAGTGTACGTCACACATCCTTTCATTATGATGCAAAATAGTTTTCTCAGATGAGTATTTAACATCTTTATTCTTGTGGGGATTAGTGTGTAAGTGCTATACACAAACAATCTGTTGATTCAGATCGGCACTTCGGAGCCTGTTCGCGACTCGCGACTCGGTTGATTCAGATCGGAACTTCGGAGCATGTTCGCGACTCCGTTGATTCAGATCGGCACTTCGGAGCCTGTTCGCGACTCGCTTGATTCAGATCGGCACTTCGGAGCCTGTTCGCGACTCGCTTGATTCAGATCGGCACTTCGGAGCCTGTTCGCGACTCGGTTGATTCAGATCGCCACTTCGGAGCATGTTCGCGACTCCGTTGATTCAGATCGGCACTTTGGAGCATTTTCGCGGCTCCGTTGATTCATATTGAGACTCTGGGGAATGTTTGTGATTTATTTATTTTTTTAAATTCAGATATGTACTTCGAAGCAAGAAGTGTTTGTCAAACAGTTTATTAGTGATAACTGAATATTTGGGCCTGAGGCTTTTTTTTCTAACCTGTCGCTTTGATTTTTAAATGATTTCAATGACAGGAAGTTGCATGTGTTTTGTTTTATGAATTGTGGATGGATTTATCAACTGAGAAATAAAGTTGAACAGAAATGATCATGAACTCTTAAAGATGATAATGAAAAGAAAAGGTAATATTGCATATAAAATTATTTCCAAGTATGAACTAACTTGCGCAATACTGTAAATAATCTTACTCTACCCTAAATCAGTGAAAATGTTTGGCTCAGTTTACAGAAAGTGTACGTCACACTTCCTTTCATTATGATGCAACATAGTTTTCTCAGATGAATATTTAACATCTTTATTCTTGTGGGGATTAGTGGATAAGTGCTATACACAAACACACACACACACCGGTCAGAGTTTGGGATCAGAATGATTTTTTATGTGTTGTTGTTGTTGTTGTTGTTTTTACAGGAGTTTACTCATCAAAACTGCATTTATTTGATCACAAATACAGGAAAAAAGTGAAATATTATTATGAAGTAAAACAACTTTTTTATTTTAATATACATTAAAATCTATTTTATTTCTGTGATTTTCAGCATCATTCCTCCAGTCTTCAGTGTCACATGATCCTCACAAATCAGAATAATATGATGATTTATTATCAGAGTTGTGCTGCTGAAACTGTGATACTTCTTTCAGGATTCTTTGATGAATGAAATGTCAAAAAGAAGAGCATTTATTTAAAATAGAAGACTTTTCTAACAATAAACAATAGAGTTCAAAAGTTTATAACTCTTTTAGGATGTATTAAATTGATAAGAAGTGAAATCAAAGATTAGTATTGTTAGAAGAGATTTATATTTTGAATAAACGCTGTTCTTTAAAAAAAAAAGTATACATCGAAGAATCCGGAAAAAAGTATCACAGATTCCAAAATAATATTTGGCATCACAAATATTAATAATTCTTATAATAAATCATCATATTAGACTGATTTCTGAAGATCATGTGACACTGAAGACTGGAGGAATGATGCTGAAAATACAGCTGCACATCACAGAAATAAATTATATTTTAAAGGATATTAAAATATAAACCATTATTTTTTATATATTTTTTTTTCATAATTTTGAATTATTACTAAATACAACTTTTTTTGTATCAAACAGTTCATTGAACAATAATACATGAAGTACCTGAAGCTGAATATGAAGTAGATGTATAATAATTAGCAAAGATTATTAATTTAGTGCTGTAAACGCGCGTGTGAGGGGCGGAGACGAGCCGCGGAGCTTCGGTGAGGACCAAACACAGCAGAACGGTAGGAAACTTCACTCCTCTTATTATTTCTCTTTTACTAAAGCGATTTATTTTTAGATACGTGGTCTGAGTCTTTCATAGAGTTGTAGAGTTATTAGAGAAATAGAGTTATTTTTTACATTCTTTGATCGAAGTTTTCAGATCGGCACTTCGGAGCCTGTTCGCGACTCGGTTGATTCAGATCGGCACTTCGGAGCATGGTCGCGACTCCGTTGATTCAGATCGGCACTTCGGAGCCTGTTCGCGACTCGGTTGATTCAGATCGGCACTTCGGAGCCTGTTCGCGACTCGCGACTCGGTTGATTCAGATCGGCACTTCGGAGCCTGTTAACGACTAGCGACTCGCTTGATTCAGATCGCCACTTCGGAGCCTGTTCGCGACTCGGTTGATTCAGATCGCCACTTTGGAGCATTTTCGCGGCTCCGTTGATTCATATTGAGACTCTGGGGAATGTTTGTGATTTATTTATTTTTTTAAATTCAGATATGTACTTCGAAGCAAGAAGTGTTTGTCAAACAGTTTATTAGTGATAACTGAATATTTGGGCCTGAGGCTTTTTTTTCTAACCTGTCGCTTTGATTTTTAAATGATTTCAATGACAGGAAGTTGCATGTGTTTTGTTTTATGAATTGTGGATGGATTTATCAACTGAGAAATAAAGTTGAACAGAAATGATCATGAACTCTTAAAGATGATAATGAAAAGAAAAGGTAATATTGCATATAAAATTATTTCCAAGTATGAACTAACTTGCGCAATACTGTAAATAATCTTACTCTACCCTAAATCAGTGAAAATGTTTGGCTCAGTTTACAGAAAGTGTACGTCACACTTCCTTTCATTATGATGCAACATAGTTTTCTCAGATGAATATTTAACATCTTTATTCTTGTGGGGATTAGTGTATAAGTGCTATACACAAACACACACACACACCGGTCAGAGTTTGGGATCAGAATGATTTTTTATGTGTTGTTGTTGTTGTTGTTGTTTTTACAGGAGTTTACTCATCAAAACTGCATTTATTTGATCACAAATACAGGAAAAAAAGTGAAATATTATTATGAAGTAAAACAACTTTTTTATTTTAATATACATTAAAATCTATTTTATTTCTGTGATTTTCAGCATCATTCCTCCAGTCTTCAGTGTCACATGATCCTCACAAATCAGAATAATATGATGATTTATTATCAGAGTTGTGCTGCTGAAACTGTGATACTTCTTTCAGGATTCTTTGATGAATGAAATGTCAAAAAGAAGAGCATTTATTTAAAATAGAAGACTTTTCTAACAATAAACAATAGAGTTCAAAAGTTTATAACTCTTTTAGGATGTATTAAATTGATAAGAAGTGAAATCAAAGATTAGTATTGTTAGAAGAGATTTATATTTTGAATAAACGCTGTTCTTTAAAAAAAAAAGTATACATCGAAGAATCCGGAAAAAAGTATCACAGATTCCAAAATAATATTTGGCATCACAAATATTAATAATTCTTATAATAAATCATCATATTAGACTGATTTCTGAAGATCATGTGACACTGAAGACTGGAGGAATGATGCTGAAAATACAGCTGCACATCACAGAAATAAATGATATTTTAAAGGATATTAAAATATAAACCATTATTTTTTATATATTTTATTTTCATAATTTTGAATTATTACTAAATACAACTTTTTTTGTATCAAACAGTTCATTGAACAATAATACATGAAGTACCTGAAGCTGACAATGAAGTAGATGTATAATAATTAGCAAAGATTATTAATTTAGTGCTGTAAACGCGCGTGTGAGGGGCGGAGACGAGCCGCGGAGCTTCGGTGAGGACCAAACACAGCAGAACGGTAGGAAACTTCACTCCTCTTATTATTTCTCTTTTACTAAAGCGATTTATTTTTAGATACGTGGTCTGAGTCTTTCATAGAGTTGTAGAGTTATTAGAGAAATAGAGTTATTTTTTACATTCTTTGATCGAAGTTTTCAGATCGGCACTTCGGAGCCTGTTCGCGACTCGGTTGATTCAGATCGGCACTTCGGAGCCTGTTCGCGACTCGCGACTCGGTTGATTCAGATCGGCACTTCGGAGCCTGTTCGCGACTCGGTTGATTCAGATCGGCACTTCGGAGCCTGTTCGCGACTCGGTTGATTCAGATCGCCACTTCGGAGCCTGTTCGCGACTCGGTTGATTCAGATCGGCACTTCCGGAGCATGTTCGCGACTCGGTTGATTCAGATCGGCATTTCGGAGCATGTTCGCGGCTCCGTTGATTCAGATTGAGACTCTGGGGACTGTTTGTGATTTATTTATTTTTTTAAATTCGGATATGTACTTCGAAGCAAGAAGTGTTTGTCAAACAGTTCATTAGTGATAACTGAATATTTGGGCCAGACGCTTTTTTTTTCTAACCTGTCGCTTTGATTTTTAAATGATTTCAATGACAGGAAGTTGCATGTATTGTGTTTTATGAATTGTGGATGGATTTATCAACTGAGAAATAAAGTTGAACAGAAATGATCATGAACTCTTTAAGAGGTCAGCTAATTCTCAGCACATAGAGACTCTTTCACCTAGATATCACACTGTAGAGACTGTGTCTGTTCCCCGAACTAGAAAATACAAAAAAAGTCCAAAGCAAGTTAAGGTTAATAATTTAATTGAGGTTCAACAAATAAAAAACAAATGCAATATGGATAAACAAATGATAAAGCTTGGCTTATTGAATATCAGATCCCTTTCTACGAAAACACTTTTTGTAAATAATATGATAACTGATCATAATATAGATGTGCTCTGTTTGACAGAAACCTGGCTAAAACCTGATGATTACATTATTTGAAATGAGTCCACCCCCCAAGATTACTGTTATAAACACGAGCCACGTCTAAAAGGCAAAGGTGGAGGTGTTGCTTCAATTTATAACAACGTTTTCAGGATTTCTCAGAGGGCAGGCTTCAAGTATAACTGGTTTGAAGTAATGGTGCTACATATAACATTATCCAGAGAAACAAATGTTAATGATAAATCCCCTGTTATGTTTGTACTGGCTACTGTACACAGGCCACCAGGCCACCATACAGACTTTATTAAAGAGTTTGCCGATTTTACATCCGAATTAGTTCTGGCTGCAGATAAAGTTTTAATAGTTGGTGATTTTAATATCCATGTCGATAATGAAAAAGATGCATTGGGATCAGCATTTATAGACATTCTGAACTCTATTGGTGTTAGACAACATGTTTCAGGACCTACTCATTGTCGAAATCATACTCTAGATTTAATACTGTCACATGGAATTGATGTTGATAGTGTTGAAATTATTCAGCCAAGTGATGATATCTCAGATCATTATTTAGTTCTGTGCAAACTTCATATAGCCAAAATTGTAAATTCTACTTCTTGTTACAAGTATCGAAGAACCATCACTTCTACCGCAAAAGACTGCTTTTTTAAGTTATCTTCCTGATGTATCCAAATTCCTTAGCATATCCAAAACCTCAGAACAACTTGATGATGTAACAGAAACTATGGACTCTCTCTTTTCTAGCACTTTAAATACAGTTGCTCCTTTACGCTTAAGGAAGGTTAAGGAAAACAGTTTGACACCATGGTATAATGAGCATACTCGCACCCTAAAGAGAGCAGCCCGAAAAATGGAGCGCAGCTGGAGGAAAACAAAACTAGAGGTATTTCGTATTGCTTGGCGGGAAAGTAACATATCCTACAGAAAAGCATTAAAAACTGCTAGATCTGATTACTTTTCTTCTCTTTTAGAAGAAAACAAACATAACCCCAGGTATTTATTCAATACAGTGGCTAAATTAATTAAAAATAAAGCCTCAACAAGTGTTGACATTTCCCAACACCACAGCAGTAATGACTTTATGAACTACTTTACTTCTAAAATCGATACTATTAGAGATAAAATTGCAACCATTCAGCCGTCAGCTACAGTATCACATCAGACAGTGCACTATAGACCCCCTGAGGAACAGTTCCACTCATTCTCTACTATAGGAGAGGAAGAATTGTATAAACTTGTTAAATCATCTAAACCTACAACATGTATGTTAGACCCTATACCATCTAAGCTCCTAAAAGAGGTGCTTCCAGAAATTAATGGTCCTCTTTTGACTATTATTAATTCCTCATTGTCATTAGGATATGTCCCCAAAACTTTCAAACTGGCTGTTATTAAGCCTCTCATAAAAAAACCACAACTTGACCCCAAAGAACTAGTTAATTATAGACCAATCTCGAATCTCCCTTTTCTGCCCAAGATACTAGAAAAGGTGGTATCCTCACAATTATGTTCCTTCTTAGAGAAAAATGGTATATGTGAGGATTTCCAGTCAGGATTTAGCCGTATCATAGTACTGAGACTGCTCTCCTTAGAGTTACAAATGATCTGCTCTTATCATCTGATCGTGGGTGTATCTCTCTATTAGTTTTATTGGATCTTAGTGCTGCGTTTGACACAATTGACCACAGCATTCTTTTGCATAGACTTGAACACTTTGTTGGCATCAGTGGAAGTGCACTAGCATGGTTTAACCCTCTGGGGTTCTTCGGTCATTTATGACCCGAAATTTTTTTTAAAAAAAATGTTACAAATCGTAGCTTCATCGGAATGGTCCGAAACTTGGTGACTTTTTTGGTACTTGGTATATGAACACCCCAAAAAATTGGGGACAGGATTTTAAAAGTCTAAGGGGTCGTAAAAAAAAATAGTCACACTCAGGGTCTTCGGGTCAAAAATGACCCGACATAGGAAATGAATGGGAAATTTGCAAAAATATGAAAATACTGAGTTTTTTGTGTGTACAATCTACAAATCAGCCACGATGCAGAAAAAAAGCATACAACAGTGAAGGGGTGAATCTCTAAAACATCAAGAGTGCAAAACAGACAAAAAAATTCACACACACACACACACACACACACACTTATACACACAAAAACACACACAAATGAAAGTATCATTGCAAAAGCTAATTTTGGGAAATGTGTGAAATAAAAGAAATTATTCATCAATGTAAGAAATAAAGTGCACAGCAATAAAAGCATGAGGCTGTAAGCCATCAAGGTTGCAAAATAGACACACTACCTCACACACACACACACACACACACACACACACACACATAGGGAAATATGAGACTGGTGAAACTGTAACAGAGATATGTGAGAATATGTGAAATAAAATCAATGAATCAAATAAAGGGGAGACATTGGATCCAAAATGCAAAAGTCACACACCATGTCTCTCTCTTGAACACACACACACACACACAAACACACACACACAAGCACGTGTGCACGCACGCACGCACACACGCACAAACAGAGTAAGGTCAAAGGATGGAATTCTTCCCTAGTAACCTCCAGGCCTATTCGAGCGACCCAGGCCCAGCGTGACACTTTTTTTATTTTTCTATTTTCCATTTACATGTACTGTTTGAAAATGATTATACGTTTGCTGTTATTTTTGTTTTTTGTTCATAATTGCTGTTGGCAATTTTGAAGAGTTACTGTTCATTGAATTGCAAAAAATAATTTTAATGGAAATGTTTATAATAAAAGGTAAATAAAAATATGTTATGATTTAAATAATGTAATTTTTTTTATTAAGTTAGAATTAAAACAATGGGTAACAAAATGCTTTCCATTTGTTCTCTTTCTAGTGCAATGTTCAGGTTTGACTGTATTATAAAGTAAAACTGGCACTTGAAATTACCATTTAAATCAACCAAACAAACAAAAACAAAAAAAAAACTTGACAAAAATAGTCTTTGAGAATCTGTGATTATATATTAAAATCCACAACCTGAAATAAATAGGCAAATATGTGCAAAAATCACTAGAATTCACAAGCCTTTCTACAGAGAGCTGTACATTCTCTCTAGTGGTAAAAATGTGCTATTGCATGATAAAAATGCTTAATTTGTCCACCAGATGGCCACCAATCTAATTTCAAAAATTGTTTTCTATAGGCCTTGGCTGTACTTTAAAATAAAATACAGCATTAATAAAAATAAAAATAAAAATACATATATATATAAATTTTCTATTATATTCAATGGGAAAAAATGGATCATAATTATTGCATAAAAATTCATTATTCATTATTATTATCATAAAATTCTCTCAAAACACAAAAAAAGAAAGAAAAAATATTATTGAACAAAAATACATTTGATTGATTTTACTGAAAAAAAGTATACCTGAATCCCGGCCTCTGGGTCATTTTTGACCCGAAGGTCCTGAGTGTGACTCATAAATGAAGAACCCCAGAGGGTTAAATCGTACTTATATGACCGCCATCAGTTCGTAGCAGTGAATGAAGATGTATCATATCGATCACAAGTGCAGTATGGAGTACCTCAAGGCTCAGTACTAGGGCCGCTACTCTTCACACTTTATATGTTACCCTTGGGAGATATCATCAGGAAACATGGTGTTAGCTTTCACTGTTATGCTGATGATACTCAGCTCTATAATTCTTCGCGGCCCAGTGAAACACACCAATTTGAAAAACTAATAGAATGCATAGTCGATATAAAATATTGGATGACGAGTAATTTCTTACTGCTAAATTCAGAAAAAACAGAAGTGTTAATTATACGACCTAAAAACTCTGCTTGCAATAACCTAGAACACGGTCTAAGACTTGATGGTTGCTCTGTCAATTCTTTGTCATCAGTTAGGAACCTAGGTGTGCTATTTGATCGCAATCTTTCCTTAGAAAGCCACGTTTCTAGCGTTTGTAAAACTGCATTTTTCCATCTCAAAAATATATCTAAATTACGGCCTATCCTCTCAATGTCAAATGCAGAAATGTTAATCCATGCATTTATGACTTCAAGGTTAGATTGTTGTAATGCTTTATTGGGTGGTTGTTCTGCACGCTTAGTAAACAAACTACAGCTAGTCCACAATGCAGCAGCAAGAGTTCTTACAGGAACCAGGAAGTATGACCATATTAGCCCGGTCCTGTCATCGCTGCACTGGCTCCCTATCAAACATCCTATAGATTTTTAAATATTGCTTATTACTTATAAAGCCCTGAACGGTTTAGCACCTCAGTATTTGAATGACCTCCTTTTACATTATACTCCTCTACGTCCGCTACGTTCTCAAAACTCAGGCAATTTGATAATACCTAGAATATCAAAATCAACTGCGGGTGGCAGGTCCTTTTCCTATTTGGCGCCTAAACTCTGGAATAACCTACCTAACATTTTTCGGGAGGCAGACACACTCTTGCAGTTTAAATCTAGATTGAAGACCCATCTCTTTAACCTGGCATACACATAACATACTAATATGCTTTTAATATCCAAATCCGTTAAAGGTTTTTTAGGCTGCATTAATAAGGTAAACCGGAACCGGAAACACTTCACATAACGTGTACCTTCTACATCATTAGAAGAATGGCATCTACGCTAATATTTGTCTGTTTCTCTCTTGTTCCGAGGTCACCGTGGCCACCAGATCCAGTCTGTATCCAGACCAGAGTGTCACTGCAGCCACCCGGATCCAGTACGAATCCAGACATGATGGTGGATCAGCACCTAGAAAGGACCTCTACTGCCCTGAAAGACAGCGGAGACCAGGACAACTAGAGCCCCATATACAGATCCCCTGTAAATACCTTGTCTCAGAGGACCACCAGGACAAGACCACAGGAAACAGATGATTCTTCTTCACAATCTGACTTTGCTGCAGCCTGGTTTCGTCTGGTCAGAGGAGAACTGGCCCCCCAACTGAGCCTGGTTTCTCCCAAGGTTTTTTTCTCCATTCTGTCACCGATCGGGTTTTGGTTCCTTGCCGCTGTCGCCTCTGGCTTGCTTAGTTGGGGTCACTTTATCTACAGCGATATCATTGACTTGATTGCAAATAAATGCACAGACACTATTTAAACTGAACAGAGATGACATAACTGAATTCAATGGTGAACTGCCTTTAACTATCATTTAGCATTATTGAGACACTGTTTTCCAAATGAATGTTGCTCAGTGCTTTGACGCAATGTATTTGGTTTAAAGCACTATATAAATAAAGTTGATTGATTGATTGATAAGATGATAATGAAAAGAAAAGGTAATATTGCATATAAAATTATATTCAAGTATGAACTAACTTGCACAATACTGTAAATATTCTTACTCTACCCTAAATCAGTGAAAATGTTTGGCTCAGTTTACAGAAAGTGTACGTCACACATCCTTTCATTATGATGCAACATAGTTTTCTCAGATGAGTATTTAACATCTTTATTCTTGTGGGGATTAGTGTGTAAGTGCTATACACAAATAATCTGTTGATTCAGATCGGCACTTCGGAGCCTGTTCACGACTCGCGACTCGGTTGATTCAGATCGGCACTTCGGAGCATGTTCGCGACTCCGTTGATTCAGATCGGCACTTCGGAGCCTGTTCGCGACTCGCTTGATTCAGATCGGCACTTCGGAGCCTGTTCGCGACTCGCTTGATTCAGATCGGCACTTCGGAGCCTGTTCGCGACTCGGTTGATTCAGATCGGCACTTCGGAGCATGGTCGCGACTCCGTTGATTCAGATCGGCACTTCGGAGCCTGTTCGCGACTCGGTTGATTCAGATCGGCACTTCGGAGCCTGTTCGCGACTCGCGACTCGGTTGATTCAGATCGGCACTTCGGAGCCTGTTCGCGACTCGGTTGATTCAGATCGGCACTTCGGAGCCTGTTCGCGACTCGGTTGATTCAGATCGGCACTTCCGGAGCATGTTCGCGACTCGGTTGATTCAGATCGGCACTTTGGAGCATTTTCGCGGCTCCGTTGATTCATATTGAGACTCTGGGGAATGTTTGTGATTTATTTATTTTTTTAATTCAGATATGTACTTCGAAGCAAGAAGTGTTTGTCAAACAGTTTATTAGTGATAACTGAATATTTGGGCCTGAGGCTTTTTTTTCTAACCTGTCGCTTTGATTTTTAAATGATTTCAATGACAGGAAGTTGCATGTGTTTTGTTTTATGAATTGTGGATGGATTTATCAACTGAGAAATAAAGTTGAACAGAAATGATCATGAACTCTTAAAGATGATAATGAAAAGAAAAGGTAATATTGCATATAAAATTATTTCCAAGTATGAACTAACTTGCTCAATACTGTAAATAATCTTACTCTACCCTAAATCAGTGAAAATGTTTGGCTCAGTTTACAGAAAGTGTACGTCACACTTCCTTTCATTATGATGCAACATAGTTTTCTCAGATGAATATTTAACATCTTTATTCTTGTGGGGATTAGTGGATAAGTGCTATACACAAACACACACACACACCGGTCAGAGTTTGGGATCAGAATGATTTTTTATGTGTTGTTGTTGTTGTTTTTACAGGAGTTTACTCATCAAAACTGCATTTATTTGATCACAAATACAGGAAAAAAAGTGAAATATTATTATGAAGTAAAACAACTTTTTTATTTTAATATACATTAAAATCTATTTTATTTCTGTGATTTTCAGCATCATTCCTCCAGTCTTCAGTGTCACATGATCCTCACAAATCAGAATAATATGATGATTTATTATCAGAGTTGTGCTGCTGAAACTGTGATACTTCTTTCAGGATTCTTTGATGAATGAAATGTCAAAAAGAAGAGCATTTATTTAAAATAGAAGACTTTTCTAACAATAAACAATAGAGTTCAAAAGTTTATAACTCTTTTAGGATGTATTAAATTGATAAGAAGTGAAATCAAAGATTAGTATTGTTAGAAGAGATTTATATTTTGAATAAACGCTGTTCTTTAAAAAAAAAAGTATACATCGAAGAATCCGGAAAAAAGTATCACAGATTCCAAAATAATATTTGGCATCACAAATATTAATAATTCTTATAATAAATCATCATATTAGACTGATTTCTGAAGATCATGTGACACTGAAGACTGGAGGAATGATGCTGAAAATACAGCTGCACATCACAGAAATAAATGATATTTTAAAGGATATTAAAATATAAACCATTATTTTTTATATATTTATTTTCATAATTTTGAATTATTACTAAATACAACTTTTTTTGTATCAAACAGTTCATTGAACAATAATACATGAAGTACCTGAAGCTGACAATGAAGTAGATGTATAATAATTAGCAAAGATTATTAATTTAGTGCTGTAAACGCGCGTGTGAGGGGCGGAGACGAGCCGCGGAGCTTCGGTGAGGACCAAACACAGCAGAACGGTAGGAAACTTCACTCCTCTTATTATTTCTCTTTTACTAAAGCGATTTATTTTTAGATACGTGGTCTGAGTCTTTCATAGAGTTGTAGAGTTATTAGAGAAATAGAGTTATTTTTTACATTCTTTGATCGAAGTTTTCAGATCGGCACTTCGGAGCCTGTTCGCGACTCGGTTGATTCAGATCGGCACTTCGGAGCATGGTCGCGACTCCGTTGATTCAGATCGGCACTTCGGAGCCTGTTCGCGACTCGGTTGATTCAGATCGGCACTTCGGAGCATGGTCGCGACTCCGTTGATTCAGATCGGCACTTCGGAGCCTGTTCGCGACTCGGTTGATTCAGATCGGCACTTCGGAGCCTGTTCGCGACTCGCGACTCGGTTGATTCAGATCGGCACTTCGGAGGCCTGTTCGCGACTCGGTTGATTCAGATCGGCACTTCGGAGCCTGTTCGCGACTCGCGACTCGCGACTCGCTTGATTCAGATCGCCACTTCGGAGCCTGTTCGCGACTCGGTTGATTCAGATCGGCACTTCCGGAGCATGTTCGCGACTCGGTTGATTCAGATCGGCACTTCGGAGCATGTTCGCGGCTCCGTTGATTCAGATTGAGACTCTGGGGACTGTTTGTGATTTATTTATTTTTTTAAATTCGGATATGTACTTCGAAGCAAGAAGTGTTTGTCAAAACAGTTCATTAGTGATAACTGAATATTTGGGCCAGACGCTTTTTTTTTCTAACCTGTCGCTTTGATTTTTAAATGATTTCAATGACAGGAAGTTGCATGTATTGTGTTTTATGAATTGTGGATGGATTTATCAACTGAGAAATAAAGTTGAACAGAAATGATCATGAACTCTTTAAGAGGTCAGCTAATTCTCAGCACATAGAGACTCTTTCACCTAGATATCACACTGTAGAGACTGTGTCTGTTCCCCGAACTAGAAAATACAAAAAACGTCCAAACCAAGTTAAGGTTAATAATTTAATTGAGGTTCAACAAATAAAAAACAAATGCAATATGGATAAACAAATGATAAAGCTTGGCTTATTGAATATCAGATCCCTTTCTACGAAAACACTTTTTGTAAATAATATGATAACTGATCATAATATAGATGTGCTCTGTTTGACAGAAACCTGGCTAAAAACCTGATGATTACATTATTTGAAATGAGTCCACCCCCAAGATTACTGTTATAAACCGAGCCACGCCTAAAAGGCAAAGGTGGAGGTGTTGCTTCAATTTATAACAACGTTTTCAGGATTTCTCAGAGGGCAGGCTTCAA
>NW_020526628.1:0-36611 GCF_003368295.1 Carassius auratus | reverse complement strand
TCCACGTCCAGAAAGGTAATAAAAACATCATCAAAGTAGTCCATGTGACATCAAAGGTCAGTTCGGAATTTTTTGAAGCATTGAAAATACATTTTGGTCCAAAAATATCTTCTCTTCCAGGTCTGTTGTGAGCGCATTCACGCACTGCAGTGTAGTGATGTCCGGTTCGTGAACGAATCATTCGATTTAACCAGTTCTTCTTGAACCAGTACACCAAATCGAACTGAATCGTTTGAAATGGGTTTTTTTTTTCTTCTTCTTCCCATAGCTAATACTCATGCATTTTACTTATAATTTATTTCCATTTTCTGTGTATTTCGTTTAATACTATTTTATTCTCTTATTTTTATATTCTTTTTTCTTAACCTGTTAATCCACAACCGGACGCCAGCATCCTGAAATCCCGAATTTCTTAGGCCTCTAAATTATTAATGTGACAAAAATATATAGCCTAGGCTTCATGTGTCTTTTTATAAAGTGATTTTTATAAAGTAAACATAAGAATATTGTTAGTACGGTAATATACACATTTACTGGACTTAAGCAACTTATCTTAAAATCAACTGATCACTCATATAATGTTTTTTTTTTTTTTTACATGATAAAATACATCATTATTAGATACATAAGGCATATTTGGAAGAATGTTTATATTGTACATCTCTCAGTTCATCACTAAAATGCATTGCATCTGTTTTGCCCTGAGTTGGCAGAGCTTTAATAATAATAAAAAAACTAGGCATTTCATGTATATCATCTTACTAGACATATTACTGAGAGACTACAGGGAAACCTGCATTGTATATATTTAGTCACTGTTATAAAAGTCTCATTCATTACAGCCATAAGAAATGTCATCGTACTTTTGACCAGGAAATTACAACAGTTGCACCAAACTGCATATGTTTTGCTCAGTTTGGGTCTTTGAAAGTGATTCAACTTACTGTTATTATGTCAGGATTTACAATGAGCACAATCTCTTATTTTGAGGCAAAACAATGCACTCTGGCTTGATAACATGGTAGTAAAGTCTGAATATTTCTCTTATGTTTTTTTAAACGTTTGCATATCGTACTCGGCAAACCTCGAACTTTTCACACACTCCAGTTCCATCAGTGTCTCCCCAAATTGTATGATTGAGCTCTATGTCTCTCCGAGATGTCAATCTAACTGACCAATAATATTGGGGAGCTCTTTCCTCCGATTCCTTATTGGACGACGTGACTTGGAGTATGATTGGTCAGTTGCAGCGCCGTCGGTGGTGTTGTGATATCGCGATATCTCAGGCGTATGTTCTCTCGCTGCAGCGCTGTAGCGGGCTGAGTGTGGGTGCTTGACTGCCAGTGGATCCATCGTTTCTCTCTCTCTCTCTCTCAAGCGAAGTGCAACCTGATATATCAAGGCTGTTTACGTTGCCTTTTAACTTTTGAAGGGCCAGCGGAACAGCGCGCTTGAATGTTTCAAAGGTGAGTGAATGCTGCTTCTCTGCGTCCTGGCGAGTATGAATCCATTCGCTCATTCAGTTGCAGCGCTAACATGTCGACAGTGCAGTACCTTAGAGTCGAGCATCAAGACTGCTAGCAGCTAGTCTCAGTCATTCTTGTTCGTTTAACCTCGAAACTGCTTGAAAATCAATAAACGTTGAACTCTGGTTCCCATAGCAACATGTTCCCATGCGCGTCCCTTTGACAGCATGTCTTCGCGACTGTCGGGGAAGTTCCCAAACTAACCAGTGCTAGTGTGCAGCAAACCGAGTTAAAGCTCACTTGTGTGATGACTGCTCTGAAACATTGATAGAACAACAGAAACCTTTCTCTCTGTGCACGGTCTGTCAGTGTTTGTGTTGTGTGAACGTGCGTGTGGTCGGACTCTCACGGATGATGTATCTCTGCAGGATTGCCTACTTTGGGCATAATGTGTTTTGTTTACACCGATACTATTAGATGTATTGATTGGGTACTTTTTTTGTTCGACTGTCTGCTTTTCACCGAGTTGCCAGCAGTAATGGACTGTTCGGAGATGTTATTGTCGCTTTTCTAAGCTGAAGTGTTTCTTGGCTTAGAGCAGAGATTAGTTGTTGTTGAACACATAACGTTACCTCATAATAGAAAGTGTGTACTTTGTCATTTTGCTAATTAAAAAATTAGACTAGAGATAGTCAAAGCCTACTGGAAAATCTATTTGTGGTGGTCAGTTTTGATATTGTGTCTGGTTTCTACAAATAAATCAATTAATGGAGGCTCTGTATATATGAGCAAGATCACACTCGTAGCTGTGTGATATAGCTGTATATCAGCACGGCTGTGATTTGGTCATAGGTACTCACAGTGTGCCGATATATAGCCATATCACACAGCTACGAGTGTAATACTGCATTTATACAACAGTTCGACAGCATGAGTGTAAATAAATTACTTAGTGTCTGTATGGGCCCAGCGAGGGAGAGGCTTTTTTTTTATCAAGGGGTCTCTTGTTACCATCTAATGGCAGAACAATGTATCTAAAATCACCATCAAGAACATACGCGCACGCACACTGTTTCCCAATACTAAATACTAGTATTATTTATATAAAATATAATTTTTTGAATGATAATATTTAATAAACAACAATAACAGCCAACATAAAATAATTTTGACTGAATGCTTGGCAATTCAGTCAAAAGTACGAAGGCAAAACTCTAATATACAGCTTTAAGTTAAATATAATGGGATAAAATTTTGCCCTCAGCCAAAACTATTTGCTCTGGAACAAACAGTATATCAATATATAGTTTGCCCATTAGATTTACCCAAAGCAAATTATATCTCGTGTTTTAACCAGATTTGTGGAACTATTTTCTTTTTTTTTTTTAGTTGTAGCTGTGCCAGCTGTGCTGTCTCCAGAAAGAAACAAATAGCTATTTTGTGCTGCTCATTATCAAGTTGAGATCTTCATCTCCATGGAGTCACCGCTCGAGTACCGAAGGATGAATATCTGACCGTTCAGGCCCAATAAGGCACGAGAAAGAACTCTGTTCAGTACTCATGCTCCTTGTGAGAAGCGGATTTATGTGTGCATGTATCAGTTGTTTTCACTTTCTCAGACAGTTTGCACATGCTAACATTTTTGCTGCAAATTGAACGCACACAAATGGTTTAAAATCACTTGTTTTTAAACTGCTGTGCTTACAAATGCATTCAAATGACAAGCTATTGTGACGGCGCAGCATGGGAATGTCATGTGAACATAACTGCAAATGAGAACATAGACCAAAATCTGTTGGGTTGACAGATTTCTACCGATTAATCATGTCTACCATTACAGCACCAACACTATTTTATTGTGAAATAAAACAAGTATTTAAAAAACCATCAAGATTTTATTTTGGCAGAAAACCACAGGGAGCCCTTATAGCTTT
This sequence comes from Carassius auratus, assembly GCF_003368295.1. Taxonomy (NCBI): domain Eukaryota; kingdom Metazoa; phylum Chordata; class Actinopteri; order Cypriniformes; family Cyprinidae; genus Carassius; species Carassius auratus. The sequence goes on along the minus strand of NW_020526628.1, from coordinate 33,211 downwards.
TGTTTTTTTGACGTATAAACCACTTGGTTGGTTGCCGCATGTTGCGTTCCCAAAATTACATTATAGGGCTCCAGAATGCAACCATTTTTTCTGCTGCTGTGGTCAACTTTTTGTGAGCGGTCGCACTGGCGCGCCCATCTCATAAGCTCTGCCATTTCTGTTGCATTTGAGAAACATCAAATGGGAAACAAAACAAACTAAACCGCTCTACATTTCAGCTGCGCAGCAGCTGCGCACTGGTTATCAGCTCAGACCGCGATGCAAACAAACAAAGTTTGAGCTCAGAACAGCTTCAATCGGCAGCTAGATTTGATTTCACGACACTGTTACTGCACAGATGCAACAGTGCTGCCAGAATTAGTGAGAATCATTCGAATTCTACACCGCGCTGACAGGAAACCAGAATTGTTAACACTAACTGTAACCATGCTGTTGTGGTAGAAATCGTCGAATGCATTACATCATTCATTTCAAGGTTGTACAACCTTTTGAAAAAGAAATTCAAGCACTTTTCAAGCATTTCACACAACTATTTCCAGCACTTTAAAGCTCTAAGATGATCCAGTTTTAATTTGTTTTTTAATGGGATGACCAAGATATACTTTGTGGTAAACAAACACTTATGTAAAACGTAAAAAAATACAATTATAAATCACAATTATAACAAGTAGACAGCAGCAGAGGAGCACTTGTTGGCGTATTAGTCATTCATTTCTAACTGCACTTATTAATGCAAAACAATAGTACTTTTATGATTAAATGATCTTTATTTTGAATACCCTCACACATCACCCCCAGTGCTACCAAATGTGCTCCTGGCTCCACCGTCTGTAGAACTGAGTGGCGCTGGTGCCACTGCTCTCAAATGTTAGTCTGGAGCCCTGCATTATAACGAACCAAATACAGAATCGATGCAAATAAATAACACTGAAACATGAACTGTGCGCACAAGTGTTGTGCTTCACTCTAAAACACATGGTGGATATATATATATATATTTATAATATATGCACCATGTGTATATTAATAATTACAGCCATGTCATAAATTATTTTTATTTGTATTTATCGTGCTGCCCTAATAGGGATAGAGAAGCGTTTCCTGACTTTGTTAATGTGTTTTCAAACCTGGTAACTATCTGCCTAGTCCTGTAAATGAGGCGAACAATTCTCAGTGGCTCTGTCACGTTCCACTGTCTCTGATCAGCTTTATCACATGCAGCACATTTGCACTCCAAAGAAATGAATTAAAACAATCTAATCCATTTTCTAACATAAGCGTAACAAGTTGGACTCCTCTGATAACAAATCACAGACTTCAATTTTCTTCAAAGACGTGACCCCTTACCTTACTTGTCTTTTTTTTTTATCAACCCCTTATCACAAAATATTATTATGGGACCGCTTCAAACCCCATAGTTCAGTTTAATTAAGAGGTCTATGATATTTCGTCACACTGTTTTTACATGAAGGGGCATGGGGGAATTCTGGTTGATTTTGGGCCAAGGGGGAAATTTGGAGCACAAAAAAATGTACTAAGAAAGAGGACAAGTAAACTGGCAGGGACTCTGACTCTTTATGAGCCCTGGTTTTCAAAAGGCCGCTGAGAGCTTTTGTGGCTGCATTATTATGAGGGTCGAAGAAGACTTCAGCTGTTCATAAGCGGTATCGATAAAATGTAAACTATATTCAACCCTAATTGCAGAGAAAGCATTTAGACTACTGTTCACTACTATTATTAGTAGTACTCAGACGTGAAAAGCCACTATTCACCTGTTATAAAACTAGTAGTATGTTGATTTAATAAAGGCTTTGTGTGTCATATTTGAGCTGATGGAGTCTGTTATAATGGATGGTTCACTGTGGTACTGTTGTAAACACATGGCCAAGGCCTCCTGCAGGGACTAATATCAGTCACTTGTGGGAAGTCGGTCCCATTTGGCCCTTGGCTGGACACTTCCTGAGCCCTTGGCTACAGGGGCCACTCGTAATTTGGATCACTCGGATGCTCTTGATGACTACAGAGCTGGCCAAGGAGCAATGCCGGTGCAGGCCCTCTGCCAGCATCACTAACCCACCGCTGCCGCTCTCTCCCCCCACACAGGCAGGTTTAAAGGAAACTCAAGTGAAAGCTTGCTCTACTGATCTGGGACTGAAAACACTATGTATGTAAAGGGCGCTAATGGATTTCGGGCATCCGAGATCAATAAAACCAGGAGACAGAAAAGGTTTGTGGCTTTCTTGTAACCAATATTCTATCCATGTTGCTGGCTTTGAAATTGATGTTTTTTTTTTCAATTGAAGAATAGTAGGTTGTACTTCAGCAGTTTGCATGGTCTTGGGCTGATTTTTTGCAAAGTCTCTCTGAAAGTTGGAGCCAGCCTGTGTATGTTGGGCACAGACTTTTTTTTTTTAGCTTGAGACTGAGTCGGAGGATATCATATCAACATGTCTGATATTTTGAGCTATCAAAATAAGCCTTTCAAACACTGCATGAGGGATGCCTTTATGAAGCTGTTTTAGTGCAGCGATGTCTTTTTTTTTTTTTTTTTTTGCCTTTCATGTCTGCTTTTTGCTTCTCTTTAAAATGCTGTACTCTGTAGACCATACATTTGTAGTTAGAATCTTGACTAAACTGTCACTCAAGTTTTAAGAATTAATTTTTTTTAAATATTTTTTATTTCAAATGAACATGAGAACCTGAACTCACAGAGGAACTGTAGACAGCTTGTCTGTTGTGCTACAGTACACAAGTAAGTGTCATGGTCCATGGATGTTGGGGGGCGGGGGGTTATTTACCCTGGCAGTTGAGCCCCTTGCTGTGTCAATCAAGGTGCCTCCAACCCAGTGCAGTTCACAAACGCACACATTCATATTTCATTACTGTCTGACTATCCTAACCTCAACAGCCCTGTAACAAAGACCTTGGGCCCTGTCTACTCGGACATCAAGACATATTTTAATAACAATACAGCCGGTGTTGTTCTTTCTCTTATCTGTTGTTTTAGCTGCTGAACGAACAAAGCAAAGGAAAGGGTTGTCAGGAGGTCCAGTCTAGCAATTATTATTTGGCAAAGCAGCCACCAGCCAGACTTTATAAGTGTGTGCCAGCTTTGTGACATTCTCAGAGTTATGGTAGTGATCAGACTGCACACACTGGGTTCTGATGGAGGAGTTCTCGTTGGCCTGCTATGTTTCCTGCTGTCCAATAAGCTGTCAAGCTATTGACATGACTGTTGGACATGTCACACCCCACCTGCTCCGCTCCACCACCCAGCTGAGATCAGATGCAAGTGGCTGGACCCTTCCCAAGCTCTTGATTTTTCAGTCTCTTTAGTGCTCCAGTGAGTTTTCAGTAGCGCATGCCTGGTCGAGCTAGTCGAGGCATCGCTGATGGTTGAGTTGATCTATGAGTTAGTCACACACCTGCACAGACCTAAACTAAATTTGCTGTTTTGAAACCAAAATGTATCCCTTAAAGGATTCCTGAAGATCTTAGGAGGTTTCTTTTAGGAAAGCATTGTAATTTTTCCTCTAGTTTTCAAATTCTTGGCAGAGGCAAGCTGTCCTTAGACCTGGATATAAGGATATACTTTCATGCCATGTCACCTCTCGATAGGGCTGTGCAAAAAATCGAATGTGATTTTCATGCACATCTCATCAGTAAAATCGCTCCTTTAATTAGAAGTATATCTCCAGCACGTGTGTTCAGATAAGGGTTGCCAGGTTTTCACATTAAATCCTGCCCTGTTGCTTCTCAAAAGTCAAAATATACTTTTTTTTTTTTGTGGCATGGTTGTCTTGGTAAAATACGCATTTTAGGGGCTAAATATCACATTATTGGTATTGGGGTTGCTTCGAACTGCGGACATGAAAAACAACCGCAGACTTGGAAACACTAGTTCAGGTGGAGCGGCAGTTACTACACAGAGCCGTAGTCTACCGACAACTAACACAAAATCGCTTTCAAAATCGACAAACAATCGCCACCGATTTGTGTATATTGTCAGTGAATTACTGCTCTGTGTAGTAAATGCCAACCAGTGTTGCCAAGTCTGTGGTTGTTTTTTCATGTCCGCGGGTCGAAGCGACATTACCAATAACATGATATTTAGACCCTAAAAGGCAAATTTTACCGAGGGAACCATGCCATAAAACTTATATTTTAACCCCGGAAACCAATTTTTTTTTTATCTGGGAACCTCCTGGAAACGCGGTTGGGCTACTTTTGGACTAGTTTTGAGAAGCAACTGGGCAGGATTTGTTGTGAAAACCTGGCAACCGTGATCTCAACACACGTGCTGGAGATATACTTCTAATTACAGGAGCGTCTTTAATGATGAGATGTGCATGAAAATCGCATTAGATTTTTTGCACAGCCCTACCTCTCGATAGTTTGCGACTGTGAAGAGAATAAGAGTGTGACCTTCTGTGAAAGACAACTCTAGAGCTTTTCCTTGATCTTCAGCAAATATTGTGCTGCTGATTATACCAACTTCTTAAGAAGTTGAAATCTATCAAAGGCTTGTCACATGAGATCTTTGGTGTCTCATGACAAGCATGAATCCTTTGATTTCAGTTAATCCAAAAAAAATGTTTTGCAAATCTGTAAAGCAGTTTTGATGAGCTGGATTTGCTGTTGGCCTGTTTTGACTGAAAATGCCATCAAGGATACTTCCACCCATACACTGCTGTTGGGGCATTGTCAGTTCAATTTTGTTATTGCACTTTTCTGAATGCATGTTTTCTGAATGCAGCTTTAGAAAGAACGGTGCTTTAAACCCCCAGTGAAAACAGAAAGATAAACTGCCTTCGAGCCTATATCATCTAAGGAGAAAAAACACATCATGAATGGGAAACGATCCTCTGGTTGATACTTATTTGTCTTTTATAGTTTTAGCCATATCATTAACAGACTTTGTTTCAACTTCCAGTTAAAAAATACTTCAGGAGAGCTTTGAAGTCTCAGTATTATTGAAGAGATGCAGAAAGTAAATGACGTAAAGCTCCACTCATTGTTTAGAACAAATTCATTTTAGGGCTGCAACTAACGATTATTTTGATAATCGATTAATCTGTCGATTATTTTTACGATTAATCGATTAATCGGTTTATGTACCTATATTTTAGTTTTTCCATTTTTTCCCCAAGTAAATTATTAATAAAGGGTCTTTATCATTCAGCATAGATTTTTAAGAGATTTTAACCAATTGTAAACAATCCTTCGAAAAAAAGTGCCAATGGCATGAAACCTGAATGGAACTCACAATTTAAAGTAAAATCCATCAGAAGGTTGTCCAGAAAAAAAAATTGGGACACACACAAAAAAACCTGCTGTGTGAAAAAGAGCAGTGAATACTTAGAAAAGAAGTGCATTTTAAATATACTCAAACATTTACCTCTCTCATTCAGTCATAATTAGGCTGCAAGTCTGAATTATGAACTGGTAAACGACAAACTGATCACATAACATGTTTGTAAAGCTTTAAATGTTAACTGTTAAAAAGCAATGTTATCAGCTTTTACGACTAAACATTTGCAAACAACCTTGTACTGGAGAATCTGCACAAATAAAATTCTTAGGGGCCGTCCACATATCGCACCTAAAAACGCGTGGAAAATGCTAGTCGCGCCGCTTTCTCCTTCTTTCCAAAGCACTCGGGCAGAAGCGCCCCTGAGGCGTCTGCCTTTGCTAAGCAACCATGACGTGCTCTCTCCATGACGTGCCCTCTCCATGAAGACCCGGAAATTTCAGCAAAGGATAAATGGATGCGGTGTGGACGCGCCTGGAAAAACGGGCGCATCGCACCACGTGCGTGTCGCGACCGCGTCGCTTCCATTATGAGAGTGCATACTGCGCGCCTACATAGGAAATAACGAACTTGAGCACGCAAAAGACACGATATGTGAACGGCCCCTTAAACAGTTCAGTAGTGCAGAGTTTACAGGTTACTCTTCATTTTGAAGGCTCAAAGTAAAGTACTCCCACTTCCCGCTGAATGCTGCAGAGAAGCTGTTCGGGAAGCACGTGACATAAAACAAGGCCAGCTATTGGCTATTCGCTACTTCACCTGCTGTACTGACTGAGTAAAACCTCCGGTGGCTCATTACTGCCACACTTTGGTCACTGCAGATTTGAAATATGCACGAAATGAGCCACTTATGGCAAATAAAATTTATTTAGCGACGAATCGATTACTAAATTAGTTGACAACTATTTTAATAATCGATTTTAATCGATTAAATCGATTCGTTGTTTCAGCTCTAATTCATTTAATCAGTCAGTTAAAAGATTCTCAAACTTACAAGTAAGTTAGCCTCTTGAGTCAGACTCATTTACATGAACCTTCAGAGTTCACAATTAGCTTTCTTATTGAACCCATCATTATTTTATTGTTTATTTTATAATCTTTGTGAACACTTTTCTTTGCAACTGAACCATCTATGACCAAACAATTTTGCAAATTTGCAACTTTACAAAAAATGGGCTCCAAAATATGTTAAAGTCTACAACAACTGATAGTATTGTCCAAACATTATCTAAGATATTAGTGCATTAAATAGCCATGGTATCAGATTTACTGTAGCAGACTAAAGATATTGACCTCAAATATCTATTTGTCATTTAAAATGAATAGTCCCTCAGTGTCAGCAGTAAGAATTGTGATATGACTTAAGTCTTATGATTCAGGCTTCCTTGTTTCTAAACTTCTATTAATAAATTTTGGCAGTTAGGCTAAACACACACTTTTTTTTTTCCCACGGGGGAAGTGAGGCTTTTAAACAGTACTTCAGAGGGGCTGTCTGAAAAAATCCTTTTAAAGTGTGCAGTTCAGTCATCTGCACTTATTTGCCCATCTCTCTGCATGCATTTTGAAGTGTCCTTTGTGCTGCTTTGGCTCGTTTGACTGATGGAGTGCTTTGAGGTCAAAAGAACTATTTATCAGGCCTTCTTTAGTGAAACCTATAGGAGAGTTCTTGAAGAGCACATTTGAAGCTATGATTAAATGGATCTCTCTCACGAGGAGCCTGCCTTATCAAAAGAAAAAAAGTCTTATTTTAACAAGATTTAATTTGTCTCTAAGTTGGAACAGGCTACGTTTGATATAATTTAAAAAAAATATATATATATTATTATAATTTTTTTGACAGTAAAAAACGATCATTATAAAAAGAGACTCTGTCACTGTTATAATGACCCAAAATAAGATTTGAGCCCACTTTCAAGACCAGGAACAGTTGAGTGTTATAAGAACTAAAATTCTTTTTAATTCTGTTCGATTTTTGGTTCATTTTAAGGAACTAAACTTAGTTTGGTTCTTTTAAAACTTTTTTGTGAAATAGAAAAAAATGAAATGAAATGAAAATTAGATGTTGATCTGCTTACCCCCAGGGCATCCAAGATGTAGGTGACTTTGTTTCTTCAGTAGAACACAAATTATGATTTTTAGCTTCAGTCATTGCAGTCTCTCAGTCGTACAATGCATGGTAAGTGGTAACAGAATCTATAAGAATAAAAAAAAACATGCACTTGCGACACAAACACAATAGAACTGCTAGATTTAAATCGGCACAGCCAGCTAAGGATCTAATGCAACAGTTTTGAATGAGCGCACCTTTCTTAACAACCCAATAATTGCTGTTTCATTGTCTTTTGAGGAAAAGTCAGGGCTCTAGAGTGGTCGTACGTGCGACCTAATTTCTCAATGGTGCAACTAAAAAATTCAGAGGTCGCACAGGTGTGACCAGCTGTCCGATTAAAGAAAAAAAAGTTTCTGTGACTCTGAAAGTTTCCCTTTGGCTCAACAAAAGACACTAGAGCCCTGCATTTAAGCCTGAGCCCAATAGCCCTGACTTTTCACGTCATAGTTCAGATGCGGACCGGGCCTCCCGAATGTTTAAGACTTCTCCTTACTTTTACATTTTAGACATCCACCAATTAGTGATGAAAAAAAAAAAAATAGCTGCGCTGGTGGAAACAACATGAGACTGTGCTACCGCAACTGTCAAGTGATTGTCTAACGAAGCTAAAGGCCCGTTCACACCAAGCACAATAACGATAAAGAAATAGTTCTAAAAATCGTTCTCAATATTAAAGAATAGCGGAATCCACAATATGACAATAAAGGCACAGAGAAACGATATCGTTGGAATCACCTTTTTTTTCTGATGAACGATAAAAACATTGCCAACCAATCAGAATCAGTCCTGCTGTAATGAGCTCAAGAATTTAAAGCAGCAGATGCGCGTCCGCTTAGAAAACACAGAAAATATCGTTCGCTGGTGGGGATGCTAATATCGTTATTTTTATAGTTATCTTTATAGTTATTGTTCTTGGTGTGAACGGGCCTTTAATCTTGCTGCAAAGCATCAGCAAAAGTAATTACCATAAATGTGACACGGGGAAATAAGCACATCATGTTTGTTTATTTTATAAAAGCACAACGTTTTGTTGATAATTGTGAGTGCACAAATTAAAGTAGACCTTTAGCAGTTACGAATGATATAGTTATTACCAGTGGCGCCCCCAGAAAATGTTAACGGGGTGGCCAGATGGGGCCACTGTAAATTTTGGGGTGGCACATTCAAATAAAGAAAAATTAAGGGTTTGCAATATAGAGTTATATAGAATATAAAGTTATATCTCTGTGATTACTGTGATTTTATCGGTAACGATAATTAGTCTATTTTGCTGAGTGTTCTTGTGCTGATGTCTTATTTATAATTGTGCTGACAGCTGACTCCTGATTTTTTTTATTTTTACCTTTACACCATTGTTTCTAAAAGTGTGCACCATCTTTTATGTCAAATACTTGCATTTGGGCTGTTACAAAGCAAATGCAATCAGTACCAACAAAATTTATCTTTGCAATGCAGAGAAAACAGAAGCTGCATCTGAAGTGCCATTTAGATGTTTTTACACACTGTTCAGCTCTGTGTAACATGGAATACTTTAACCTGCAGTTACAAATGGATAAATAATGTTTTGATATTTTAAAGATAAAACATTGAAAACTGATGTTTGAAATTATTTTACAAATGAAAGGGTACATAAAATGTGAAATTAAAACAGGCAATAGGTGGCAGCGAGTCACTGTTAATAAGTGAGTCATTGCGATTGAAACGAATCCCGCACATTGCAATTAATCAAACTCATAATAAAATCACAGTTTGAGTGTGTGTGACTAAATCGCTTTATAGCATGATTTTCCGTGGCCCCGACCTCCCGCAGTATGCTATCCAAACTAGAGGTCGACCGATATATCGCTCGGCCGATATATCGGGCCGATATTTGTCATTTTTTTAATATATCGGCATCGGCCGATATCCGTGTTTAGTAGCGCCGATTTAAAGTCAGGCACGTCGGCGGACAGCCCCGTGTTATTGGCGCGGTGCAAAGTGCTGCTGCAGCCACTGCATGTGAAGCTTTTGGAAGATTCAACAACAGACCTGCGAGATAAAGGTAGTCAGAGAATTTCACTCTGTAAATGGGGTGGAGAAGTTGTCAGCTCTTACAAACACTGCAGCGTGATTGAGGGCTCCGTTACTCCGCCCCGCTCACAGACAGCACCGTGCTGAACCTGGAGTCCTGGAGCTGCCCAGAACGGTGAATCACGTGTGTTCGGAAGCATGGTTTGATGCAGACAATAACCAGTTTTCCATTCAACTCATTTGTATTTAGGGATGTCAATATTTAATAATTTCCATGATCGATCGTCGTTTAAATTAACGGTCAAGCAATAACCTTAATGCTGCAAAATGCGTCTGCAGCGGTATTATTATTATGTACAAAAGCCACTTGGAAAAAAAGCTTTCTCACCTGAATTAAAGGGGTTTTTAGTATTAATAAAATGCTAGTAGCAGGACTGTTAAATGAATAAATGTGATTATGATCGTTTGATAAAATGAAGAGAGCGCGCCATACGTTTGAGATCATTTTACTTTGCTGAATGTTTTCTGTCAAAGAGACCACTGAATGCGCCTCTTTAAATGGTTTCGTGGTGCTCGTTGTTGTATTTTGAAATGCAACTGCAATGTTTTCAAATGACACTATAGTAGTGGTGCAACGGATCATCATTGATCCGTGATCCGTTCAGATCAATATCTTCAGTTCGGCATACGCGTGACCCGCGGATTGATTTATGAAAAAAAAAAAAAAAAAAAAGTTGCGCATGTTCAGTCCACACTCAGTGGTAATGCGGAGCGGAGGAGCTCTTGAACGCCCCGCGCATTTAGGCTTCCCTGTCAGATATAATGATGAAGGAAAGAGGTTAGAGTGAAAAGATTGTGCCAGATCTTTATGAACAGGAGAAGAAAAAAGTTGTGGATGAGCTATCCCGAGCATCCTCTGTTGCGCTCACGACAGACGGGTGGACGTCCAGGGGGACAGAGAGCTCTGTGATGATAACTGCTCACTTCATCACAGCAGACTGGGAGATGAGAAGTCCTTACTATTATGTTAAAAAGAAGATATTATGCCATGTGCACTAAGTCCATACGAGGACGAGCGAGCGCGGGTTTGACTAGATGTATTTGGAGGTTATTGCTCACGTCTCGTTCTGCACATATCCAAAAGTTTCCATATTCGCAATGTATCTGAATGTTAAACTATAATATTTTTTTTAATGTAAACTAGACGGAAAAATCATCCTCTTCACATGAGCAAAAACGTCCTTTGCATAACAGCAGAGAGGACCGGTATAGGGTGTATTTAAACTGACCAGTGTAACTTTTTAAATGTTTGGTTGACTGTACTTTATTTTAATAATGAACAGACTGCGATGTAAGTTCGAAATTAGAATGCACTTTAGGTGTTCTGTGTAATTTATACCAAACACAAATGTTGCTGGTTGCTAGTGTCTTTGCAGCACTACTGTTATTTATTTTTTATATATATATATATATATATATTACCTGTTTTATATATTTAATACTTGGTCAGTTTATTAATTTTAGTGCACTAAATTAAGATGAATGAAGAGATGGTTCAAGTCAGTGCTCAATAAATTATGATAGGTTTAGAAAAAATGTGTTGTGCATCCACTTATTATTAGTGTGACATTTTAGCATGCAAATCAAGGGGAAAACTCCAAGATATCGGCCCTAAAAATCAGCAGCACATATCGGCCATCGGCTGACCCTGACCTCTAAACATCAGCATCGGCGATAGAAAAACCCATATCGGTCGATATCTAATCCAAACCAATCCGAATGCAGCACGCCTAGCGCGAGAACAGAACAGACTGGACATATGCCTATGTAACTCTAGGTTCACAAGCTCTGTCTGTAATGTATATTTTTTTAGAGCCCATGTTAATGGATCAGAACGTTCACACTGCACGCGGTAAAAGATGTGAATAGAAAGGTGTGAAAAGATTTAATATCTAGCGCATGAGCATAGAGTGGGCTGTGAATGCAGGACACAGGTTGAGCAATAGGACACGTTTTAAGTGCACGCACTCTCTCTGGGGTGAGAGCAGCGTTTATCTGAGCATACGCATCTGGTTTTGTAACATAATGCGCTCTCGCTGCTGCTTCTGCACCCTATACACATACTGTAGACGCACTGCAGACAGAGTATGTGTGAACATTGGGCAATAAATATATTTCAACACCTGAGGCACCGCTACAATGAGTTCTATGACCAATGCATGGCAAAAAGAATAAAAATCCCTGGACACCTGTTTTATTTTATTTATTTATTTATTTATTTTTGCCATATGTCTAGGTATATTGTTTGACATATGTTTCAAATTTATACTGAATGCATTTATGACTGTAAAGCATGCCTGTGTTTGTCAAAATCGTGATTAAAATCGAAATCTCAAAATGTTTCAAAACAAATCGTGATAGTTTTTTTTTTTGTCCATATCGCACAGCCCTACACATTACTCATGTATTTTCCGTACATTTGTAGTGTGAAAGGGGCTCAAGAAAGCCAAACTACAAGAGTTGGCCATCTGAGGGGCATGTGACCGCAATGGAGTATAGTCCATAAGACATTGAGCCATGAGATGTTAAGTTTAAAGCCCTTAAAATACTTATTAGGTTTTCTTTTCATTTCATGTATCTTTATATGTTTTAAGTTTAAATTACAGCTCAGTGAAACACTTTAAACACCAACACTTTTTCATTAAGTTACCTTTCTTGTAGAATTGTGATTCAAATAAAGAACTTCATGGTGACCAGATTGTTACTTAATCATTTAGGCTACAAGTCAATATTGCCTATATGGACAGTGATTTAAAAAAAGTTGTGTGATTTAAAAAAAACTGCGGTGTTAAATGCGATGCGGTTGAAAATTTGGGTGCACATAACTTTTATGCTGGTGCACCTAAGAAAAAAGTTAGTCTAGATCCCTGGTAGTACAGACGTTCCTATCGTTGATAGCAGAGGAGCGGATCCAGCAAGAGCTTGATGGAGACACGGAATGTAAAGTTTTTTACGAGTTGCAGCAGTAGAGCTGGCGCAACAGTAATGAAATGTGAATAACCTCGTCCACTTTAAAGCGATACTAAACTCCAGTGGAAACTCAAAAAGAGCAGAGTCGAGTCATGCCATACCGTACTAAGCTGTACCAAGCCGAGTAGTACCACGCAGTGGAAAAGCACCATAAAAAAGATACCAGCTGCGATGATGAATGAAAATGTTATTTTCTATATTTGAAGATTGCTTTCAAAAATAAGCCTGATGTCTATTTCTTTGGCAAGAAACAACGTTGTTGAGAAAACTGATGATTTTCACAAGGGAGTGTTTTCCAAGTAGACAGCCTTGAAATGAACCCTGCTGTGCATCCTGTCTTCAGATATTTTGCTCAGAAACACTCACATACACTGGTATGGAAAGCGTAAACCTTTCAAATACGTTTTTGCGCTCACTTTGAAGAGAAGCAACAGCTTGGATATCTGTTAATGTGGCGAGTGCCTTGAAATCCCTCTGACGGAAACATGTCGTTTCCACAGAAGGCAGGAAGTTAGATTCAGTTCCAGCGTTGTACATCAGAGAATGCTCTGAAATCTGGAAAAGCTCTCTCTGGACGCAGGATGATATGACTCATATTGGTGGATGTTTACTTTGCTCTGCTGTGTTTGTGCTCTTCCGTTAAGTGCACTTAAAGTCTAGCTGAGATTGGTCAGATTTAGGATCATTTTATGTTTGTTATATTGGAACTGTCTTTCTAATTTGCTTATTCCAGGTTCAGAGGTACTGAAGCACATTTTCACCTTAAAATGAACCACCTTGGTATTTGAGTCATACACTAAAATTCTGCACAGTATGGCGCTATACTGCAGGCACACACACGCTCTCAGAAACCTATTGCACCCAGTTAGTTGTCTCTCTCTCCCTGCAGGCCTGTGTGGAATATTCCAGCCTATGTGGGGGGTGGGGAGCCAGACTCTCTCACTGGGGAACAGAGTTGTTCACAAGCTCAGTAAGAGGATTTTTGTCCCTGTTGACTGCCATGATGCCAGGTAGGAAGCTCAGCAATAAGGGGGTGGGTATTTTTTATATTTAGGTTAAGAAGATGAGCATGGTGGGGGAGTCAAATCACTTCCTCAGATCACCATTTATTGTTGTTTAGCACATTTCTGCTCCAGAGACAAACAGAAAGAAGAAACCACATTCCGCTTTATGAATCTTCCTGAATGTTTTGCAGCATCTCTTATTAATATCAAGACTAATATTAACTTTAAGGAAGCCCCAGCCCCAGTGATAGTTCCAGATCAGTTGACCGCTCACAGTACCTGTGTTATTGTATTCCAACGATTGCTGTTAATTTACAGTGTTTTTATGCCTTTAATGCCTTTGAAACATTTGAATTTGTGAAGTTTTGATGTAAAAAAAAAAAAAAAAAGTCTTGAATATATCAATATTTTGTTGACTTTTTTTGGTCGATTTTGTTTGCAATCATCAGTTTATTTGATCAGTTTATTATTTGATAATTATAAATAGGTAATTTTTTGGCACCACATGTAGTTTTCCAGTCGAGTGGTTCATGAATTTATAGCTGTCATGGAGTTCCATTTATGATGGTGAAATGGCTTGCTATTATTGCAAATTACATATATATTATTGATTTTATATCTAAAATATTTAATGATATTAGAAATATTAAACATTTTATCTTTTATTTTTTAACTAACAGTTTCTAGTTTTTTTGCCTTAAATATTTTTGTAAAAATTATTGCAGGTGGTGTTATTTTTTTGGGAAAGTTTGATAAGATTGAAGTACGGTGCAGATTTAGCAGCTTGTATTTTATTCTTTTTTCCATTTGTGCTTGTGTTTCTGTCACAGTCACTCATTTTTGTCCTATGAGAACTTGCCATATGCTGCTGTCTGAATGCATACCAAAGGCTTTATATAGACCCACTCTCTGATGTGTCAGCACTGTTTAACTCTGTTTTGTCTGCTGGTTTCTCATCTCTAATTAATGTCACTAAGTAGTTCTGACTTGCTGTAATGGTTGTTTGAGCAAGCTCTGAAAACACTGGAAAAAGCTCGGAAAAGTGTTCCAAGCATGGCTAGGTGGTATGACGGTACATCGTTACCCGCGCAATAAAATGCCTGTCATTACAGATTTTGCTGTATTGTGTGTTCTGCGGTATGCAAATATATCTGCATAACATAATATTACTTAAAAGTTCTTGGCATTCGTTCAGAACTGGCCCTTTTTTCCACTGACCAGGAACAGACCCCTCTACGTCACTAATGTGACCAGAATCGCTTATGTTTTGCGCAAGGAGAGCTTGGTTCTCTTCTGTCAACCATTGCTGAACTGACAAATTCAGTTGTTGTTAAAGGGTCAGTTCACCCAAAAATGAAAATTAGGCCATAAACCTTGAAGTCATCCTTATGTTTATAGACGGTTTCATCGGGGGCACGCGCCTGGACCTAAGTTAACTTCCGGTCTGTGTTGTGTATATCGGTCAGGCTGCGGTGCCATCTACAAACGCAGTTAAAGCCAAGGTGATGAGTAGACTGAAGTTAGGCTCAGGTGGTTGTGCTGCGGGATGTGTTTCCCATACATTTATTTATTTTTGGAGACTCGCCACAATTTTAAAACTGATCGATTTTCAAAAAGGCTTCGTTAAATAAACATGAGTAACGTAACGTTACGTAACGTACTGCACGTTTGATAATAATAATTCCTTACATTTATGTTGAAATATCAAAACGAGGCATGGGTGTTTTTATATCGCTGTATTTCTGAAAGAAGACGTGCATGTTATATGCCTGATAAAGCAGCGTGTGAGCGTACCAGCTCTACTTCGTTTACAGCTGTTACTGGGGAAACCTCTATTTCTCACGCTTTATGTCTATGCTTTAAAACATCTCCTGCTGGCAAATAATGAATTAGCATTTCCATTAAGTCCGCCTGATCCACACAGAAAACACATTTTGTTTGTTATCAAAAAATATCTACTCTAGAGGGACTTGGCTGTTGTTATTGATTCTATTTGGAGTCTACCGGAAGTTAAGTTAGGTCCACAAAAACGCTCACGCGCATTAACGTTTGTTTGTTGATGCCGTTGAAACCGTCTATATGAAAAAATAAAAGTTTTTGATCTTTCATGCTGTTTGATGCAACATTTTTGTAAGAAAAATATCTATATTCAAAATGTAATAATCACTTTAATCTAGCTTGTGCCGGTGAGTCTGCCTTTGTTCACCACCCAGAGCCATGTGAGACACTTTGTAATGGTTTAGCTTTTTATTAAAATTCTCTTGAAATAATGCTGTGCAACACCTGTTGAGTGGCATCAAACCGCTTGAAAGACAATTTTTAAAATGACTCTGATTTGATCTGTAGGAAAGAAGAAAGTCATATACACCTATGATGACCCACAGGTTAAGTAATTTATGGCTTAATTTTCATTTTTGGGTGAACTAACCCTTTAATGTTGTTAATTTACCTGAAATCCGATGATTTTTAAAAATGGCTCTTTTCAAACTGTGGTCTTTAGTGGAAGCTCCGCCTGCTGACATCATAGGTTCCCTTGTTCAAGACCAGTACGTTTTTTGGGGCCGGTTCAGAACCAGGATCTGGGCACTGGAACTGGCACCAGCACTTGTGGAAAACCGGTACCAGAGAGCGCCTCTTTCAAACAGCATATGATGGTGTATTTGGGATGTGAATGATGTTTAATAAAGTTATTAAAGGGATAGTTGCATGCATCATACTCAAAAAAGACTTGAGGCTGTAATTGGTGCCAAAAGTGCTTCAACAAAGTATAGAGCAAAAGTACCTGCATTGGGATGAAAGTTAATTCCTAAATGTCACCCTTTCATCTGCTCCATCTAAACCATCAGAAAATACTTTCTTTGTTCAATGTTTTTTTTGTCACTGTTAGATAAGCTGGGCTAATCAAGCTGTGGTGGTCCTCTGAGTCTGAACGCCTGTCTGTGAGCTCTTTCCTGATTCTGCTTCTGTTAAGAAACTCTGAGTTGTCATTTCATTTTCTTTTGGTTTCTAATGGCATTGTAGATTAGATGAGGATTAGGAATGATTTTAGTGACACATTCATCTCACCTTTGGGAATGATTTAAAATGATTTACATGTCCGTAGAAGGAAGAAGAAAATTTTAATAAAACCACAGTGAACCTATTATAAAATGTTACACTCAACATTGTGCGTTTTTGTCTCTGAATGTGAGTTCTTGCAGTATTAATGTGCAGTTATATTAAAAGTTGCCATAGGACTCCTCTTCCCACCTTTTCTTTTTTGCCTTTTGTTTAGTCTTAAAACGTGTTCTGTAATTTACAATATCATTAATAGGGCTGTCACTTTTAGTTTGAAAATCGATTGCACAATCGATTGGACAAACCAAAAAAAGTTTCGAAAATGAAAATAGGGAATCGATTTTAACCCAATAAGTACACTGTTAATTTTTAAATAATTAAACAATTAAAAAATATAGATGTAACAAAACTCACAACCAAGCAGAAAAAGAACATAAAAAATTCCAAAAGTGCACTATGCGTTGCGAAAGCTAGACAGAAAATACCAGCAATTTTACACGGCTATAAGACCCAGTGACATCGAAAGGGACCTCTTATGCTGCGTTCACACACCAAATGTGCATAGAGCGTCTGGCACGAATAATTTCAATGATAAGTCAATTTAAAGGCGCGTTAATGTGCGTATTGAGGTCTCGCGGTGCTGTTGATGCGAATTCGCCTCATTCGCGCATCCAGTTCCAGCTCTCTGTTTATGTTCGTCCGTTATTTGACGTTGAAAAAGGAAACAGCTTTTTTTAGTTACGGAAAATAGATTTTACAATCGATTCAATGAACACTTATGTCTTAAAAATCGAAAATGATTTTTTCACAAAAGTGACCGCCCTAATCATTAATGACCAGTAAAAACTTTTATAATGTCACCAGTGTTGGTCCAGTTTGTAAAATGCGATGATTATACATAGGTTGATTCATTTAGGCACATGATAACCCTCCATTATTTCTAGATGGCCTACTCATTTTTCACTAAAATTAAAGTAGCTATGTGGAGGTTTTTACTTAAAAAAAAAAAATCTTTTAGATAGAGTTTTCATTTGTACATGTATGAGCCAACCATGATGTAAAAAAAAGAATGAGACCTCGACTGCCCACCATGGTTGCCTCTAACAGCCTCTAGGCTCAATTGTGTGTGGAGGAGTCGGGCCTGAATTGGCGCGAAAATTCACAAAATATGACGTCATTCGCGTTCTCGTCTACTTGGGCTTACAACCGTACGGCACGCCAGACATTATAGTAAGCAGCAGCAATAGTGTTTTCAAATGGACTCTGCGGATGGAAAGAAGTGACCAGCCTCCAGCACAATTCAGACACCCAAGGTCACTCCTCGGAAGTAAAAAAAAGAGCGTGCGCACTGAGAACGAGCATGAGACTGGCTGCAGTTCCTCTAACGGCCACTGGTGTCAGTAAAGGTTAGAAATATCAGAACCTACGCAATGCTCCTTTAAGTATTTATTCATAGTTCACGTTTTTTTTTTATATCATGGCACATATGTATTTTCATTTTTTATTTTTATTTTGTTTTTTATTATTATTATAATTTTTTTATAGGTATATTACTCCTTGTTGGGCCCTGCACACAGTGAGATCAGTAATGTCTTATTTGATAGAAACCGTATTAAGAAACAGCAACAGTACAGACATGCTTGAACACTTCCAGCTGTCATTTGCAGCATCTGTGCAGAGACACTTTTTTACTGTTACAACAGTAGGAATTTAAGACAGTCCTTCTGTGCTTGTGGGGTTTTGTTTCAAGCATTTGATTTGTGTGGTGCCAGCCCCAGGCTTGGTAACATCCATTTGCTGGACTGAAGAGATCTCAGGAGAGACAGATGGGAAGACTTGATTCCAGATGCTCGCCGAAGATTATCATCATCTATATCTATGCAACAGCATCTTCCATCCCCTAGACTCACGTTCTCTCTCTCTCTCTCTCAATCTGTCTTTGACCACCCCCCCCCCACTGTGACAATCTCTTCTCATGGAGTATGAAGTCTAAATCCTGATATGAACACAAAGCCTTTAATTAGTGAATAATGCCTTGCTTTTTTGCAAAGTTCAGATATGGATGAATAATCCTCCCCCTCTTCCTGTCTGCTTCTTAGAAGCTCTTTCCTGCCGCAATGCACTTTGTCCTTCCCCTTCATATCACCCCTGCATTAGATGCTGTGATATGGCTTTTTGAAGCACTCTTCGCTCAAAGGCTTGTGATTTCAAGCATCAGTTGATAAATATTCCATGGAAGTTCCTTTCATAAGCAAAGTGCAGAGAATGTGGCGCTTATCTCTTCGCTGACAGCCGGAATACACGCTCCCGCTCTCAGGACTGACATGAGGGTCAGAGGTTGCGAGATGCACCTGTACCTTTGTGTGTTTTCAGGCTTGTATCTCTGTAATCGGCAGAAGGCTGCCATGAGTAACACTCGGCTTGGGCTGGTGGGTTGCGAGTGGGCCTGCTCGGTGCCATCACTGAAGCATTAGCCCGTCTGAACTCGTCATCAGTGAATAATCGCACACATACCCCCGTAGTCAGGCACGAGCCCACGGCTGTTTGTTTTCTTCATCCGATTCCACATCTTAGGTTTGAAGGAGAGCTGAGGCATCCTCCTGAGGCAGAACTTAGAAATCTCAGCCTCACTGCAGCTGTTTAATGTGTAAGATTTGTGGCTTTTATGCATCAGGAGAAATGCATCGCAACTTCTTTCTTTTTTAATTTGCAGGGCTTGGGGGCTTTGGTGACTCTGGTGATAAGAATCTCTCTTGGGTTGTCCTTACAGTCAAGTTCATACAGAACTTAAATTTGCTACAGGTTTTTCTGCAGATGTGTGGGTCAGGAATAAACGTTCAGAGAGTTGGTATATGAAATTTAAGGCAATTTTATGTCCCAGGGGGTTGATTTTTATTAAGACATTTCAACTTTTGTTCTTTTACTTACAGGATGATCACATTAGTCTTGGAATCTTGTTTAACCATGCATTACTTTCATTGCTACTTTTATTTTTTGCATAATTTCCCTTTTTGTATTGTTTTTGTTATTTCTATTTTTTTTTTTTTTTACCTTGTCCCAGACCCACATTTTCAATGTTGTTTTGTCATTTCCACTGCAGTTTTTTTAGATTATGTAAAATGGTTAGCAGGGTTTTTTTTAAATTTTTTATTGCCGAAAAGATATTTGACATTATACGAAATCTGTTAGGATTCCCCTTTGGTGCATGGTAGTTCATTGTTGGACATTGTCAGTAGATAAAAATAAAGTTGCAATGAAATGGAAGTAGTAACAGCTCTTTTGTTCCTTATTGTGATGTGCATCCAAGTGATGCAGATTACTAAAAAAGAAAAAAACATAGGGTGGGCATTTGGTTCTATCCATCAGTCGTTGATTGGATGGAGGCAGACTAGCTGAATACAAGCTTGCAATTGGTTGTAAGAAAGGGTTTAAGTGATTAAATTAGTCTGGCATATGTCAGCAGGGAGAAATCTGGAAGTCTTTTAAATGAATTGTTCACAATGAGATACATTTAAAAAATTGCTACATTTTCATTTCATACTGGCTTTAGTGTGAAAAGTGTGCTTTCAGAAATATTATTTTCTAAAAGTCTACAGGACAACTAGAGCCCATAGTTACAGAAACATAAATAATAAGCCTATGAAAAATTGTTGATTCGTCAAGAGCTGTCAGTGATTGGCGTTTGCTCTTGGTGTGAATATCCTTTAAGCTTCCTTAGAGCCACGTCTGCACTTGAGCACTCCAGGAGAGCTTCCTTCGAGGCTGTTATTTGGATGGACTTGTGTGCATTGCAAGAGCTTTCAGGAGAATGCCTCGGGTCTTCAGTTCACAGTGCTGTTGCTGACAAGGTAATATGTGCATTGTTTAG
This sequence comes from Carassius auratus, assembly GCF_003368295.1. Taxonomy (NCBI): domain Eukaryota; kingdom Metazoa; phylum Chordata; class Actinopteri; order Cypriniformes; family Cyprinidae; genus Carassius; species Carassius auratus. Next base: position 12,821 of record NW_020526628.1, on the reverse strand, counting down.
CTTCTGTTGTGTGGTGCGGTTGTGTGACATTAGTGCAAGATGTCAAAAAATGAAAGTGAAAATAAATTTTGATTGCTTTCTGTCACACTTTTTATTATTTGAAGCTTTCTAATTTACCATTTCTAACTCTCACAGGGCTCCGAGATTAGGTGATGAGAGGAAATTAGTTATGAAAAACTAAGTTATAGTGTCTACCAGCAAGCCTTGCAGAAAGAGACTAATGGATGAATGAGAGATGGGGAGGTTGTGAGAAGTAGAGCTGCTGGAAATCATTAGATATCTTTAGGCAGAGAGACTCTGTAGAGAAGCATTTATGAAGCAGCTGCTAAGTAGGGGTGGGCGCTATACTGGTATGAAAGTGACTACTGGTATTATGTTGTTCCATGATATGGATTTTGCTATACCGTGGATACCGTTATATATTCATGAATTAAGCTTAAGCTTTAACCTATGCAGTTTGAGCCGGAAAGAGAATTGATTAGTTCATCTATCGAGTCTTCTGGTTTTTCGAGTCATTTGTTCATCACATGACAACCCTGTAAGCTTTAACTATGCAGTCTGAGCTGGAAAGAGATTTAATAATAATAACCAACTCTTTATTACCTCTATTACCACATTCAGTGTTATGGAAAAGAACCAGAAATTCACACATTTATATACTGTAAGAAATATAAAAAGATAAAATTTGAGACCAAAAACGCATCACATAACTGTAATAGTAAATAATAATTATAATAATGATGATGATGATAATAATGATAATAACTATGCACCTGTTTGTAAGGAAATTAATTTCTCTATCCAATGCTGCCACATAATGTGACAAAAGAACGACTCGGAAGACTCTCTTTCTGGCTCAGACAGCATAGGTTTAAGGCGCATTTGACTTGAAGCAGCACTGCACAGAATAATCACTGTATGACATCAAAGTACCGCGAGAGCGATTCGATTGCAATGGATCTTTGTGCTCACTTATCGCTTGCGTGGTACTTTGATGTCATACAGCGATCATTCTATGCAGCGCTGCTTCAAGTTGAGCACCCCTTTAGTTTATGGGGCTGTAACGTGATGAACGAACGACTCAAACCCGAAAACTTGTCGGATAAGATTGCGTAAGTCAATGATGTGTTAGAGAAGTAACACGTAACATTTTAATTACTTTTTGCTAAAATGAAGGAAATGAATGAAATGACTAGAAAAAAGATTCATTCATTTTGCTGAACGAGACTTAAAGGTCCGAGTCAGTAAAATGATCCGAACTTCCCATCACTAAAACATAGAGCATTGTAACAGACCAAACTAATAGAGCTCAAATCGCCTACTCCAGTGGTTCCCAAAACTGAGGGATTGTGTACAGTCAGCAGATTATTTTGCAATCGAAACCTCTGCAGGGTGATAAAGACTACACTGAATAACTGTCCCGCTTATCATGCGGCCACTTGCCTGATAAGTAAATAATTGAACACAACATATTAATTTGACATATTTTAGTTACCTCAACATGACTCCCATTACCCGCTTGAGCGCTACATTATCAGTGTAGCTGTTGTGGATATATCAATAACAGACCACTAGATGGTGCGATTGAAGAATCAGTTAAATTGGGTTAAATAACTGACAAAAAGGACCATTTCAAATTTTCATAAAAGAATCGTGAAAAAATAATTTGCTCAGAAATATCAAGCAGCACATCTGTTTCTAACATTGATAATAATCACAAATGTTTCTTAAGCAGCATATTAGAACGATTTCTGAAGGATCATGTGACACTGAAGACTGGAGTAATGTTGCTGAAAATTCAGCTTTGATCACACGAATACAGTGTATGTATTTATATATATATATATATATATATATATATATATATATATATATATATATATATAATACATATAGCCTATATGTTAAAACATTCAAATAGATCATTTAAACTGACAAAATTTCACAATATTACAGTTTTTCTGTATTTTTAATAAATAGATGTAGCCTTGGTGAGCATAAGAGACTTTCCAAAAAAAGTTTCTAGAAAATATTTTTCCCTACAAAAGGGGGGCCTGGCAGAACTACTGGCCAACTCAGACATACTATATTTAATTTACCGTATTTTTCGGACTCGCATCAGTCCAAAAATATGTCATGACGAGGAAAAAAACATATATAAGTCGCACTGAACTATAAGTCGCATTTAATTAGAACCAAGAACCAAGAGAAAACATTACCGTCTACAGCCGCGAGAGGGCGCTCTGTGTCTTCAGTGTAGACTACAAGATATATGTATATTAGTGGTGGGCATAGATAATTTTTTTTAATCTAGATTAATCTCACTGTGGTCTTGAAATTAATCTAGATTAAAATGGCTCATTCGAATCGCGTTGCATATTTTTTTTACACACCCATGTTAACAGATTCCAGTTGCATTCCAGGAGTGTTGCGTCTGCAGCAGTGCAGCGATCGTTTACGTACCGAGTAGTGGCCTGCAAACAAGTCCTGTGTGAAAGCACATACCTAATGCACACGGACTGCATACGCACTGCAGACAGAGTATGTGTGTAACAGGCGTGAGCAGGGCCGTAGCTGGGGTCAGCGGTGCCCCGGTGAAGGTTGTACCAGTGGGCCTTCAACATTTCTCACATTATTACAGTTTTGCTATATATATCAAAAATTATATCTGGTGTCTAAATAATTTTTGACTGTTTTGACTTTTTTTGACTGTTAAAACTACAAAGTAATTCAGTCAAGAGCAGTGAATGATTTTCTTTCATTTTCTTGGATTAACATTACAGCAGCCAGTAGCTAAATTAGGCGCGGTCACTTTAAGAGACGATGAACGCATCCAATATAATACACATCCCATTTTTTCCTCAACTGTTTACTTTTTCACTTAAGAGAAAACTGACAGATTTTTCGAGCATACTTTCTAAGGCGGATATTTTGACATATTTTGTATGTATTGGTTGGCACAAGAGCAAAAAGAAGCGAATTCGATGTTCAAGTGTTTTGAGACAACTTTCTCTGCGTGAGCCCTGAACACCAGAACACCGCAGTGCTGAATTGGGCTCTTTCACATCTTTTTGTTTGTTCAAACTGCGATTTTGTGTTTGTTCGTTCAGGTGCTGGAGGGACTTTGAGGAGAACTTCGCAGGAAAGAGCTCGGTTCAGTGTCGCTGTCTGTGATACGCGGCTCTCGATCTCTCTCATGCACACCAAACACAGCGCGTGAGTATCCAGCTACTCTGTTCAGCTTTTCCGCGTCTTGTTTTTGGATGCTTTAATGTTTAAATCGACAAGCGCTAAGGCTTAAAAACACGTGAAAGGGATAAGCTTTCGTGACGATGCGCAGCAGTGGCCCGTCAACTGTCCTGAGCATCTTTTTAGGCTGGACTCAGCCAGTCGGTTATAGAAAATATCAAGGTGAAAGTCATCATAGCTTGCTTAGTATAGACCCAGCTCCCAACCCAACTTTGAGAATAGATTAACGGCGATATTTTTTAACGTGCTGCGTTAACGGGAGACTCTTATCGGGTGATAAAAAATTATCGCCTGTAATCTATTCTCAAAGTTGGGTTTGCTATGATCGCTTTCATCTTGATATTTTATATAACCTACTAGCTGAGGCCAAATAAAATTTTTAACCTAATTAAATTTGGCCCCTGGCCCCTGAGTAAGACTATGAGATGAGACTGAGAATCCCAGGAGGCAGTGTAGGGATATCGGGAGAATGTATGCAAAGCTGCTTCAAGAGTCATAGGAATTTTACAGATGAGCACCATATCCCTGAGAGACTGACAGGCCCCACACATCTCCCCTACTGCGACACTCAAACTCCCAACATCTCTTTGTTCCCATAATCCACTGTGACGGTGAGGGTCTGACTGGAGGAGGGGCTGCAGGATCACACGGGCCATTTATAGGGCCACAATAAAGTGTTGGGGCCCTGGATATTTGTCCACAGGGTCAAACAAAGAGGTCTTTCTCTTTTTTGAGATACTTCATGTTGCTTTTGTTGCAACACTCTCTCAGTGTTTTTAATGTTGTCCATGGTATACATGGGGCCAGACAAAAAAATTTTTTTTTCGCAATCTTCATGGAGAGGTCAGGTTCTGACTTTTTTGGACAGTGTCTGTTCTGTTTTTCTATTTAAACACAAGCCTGTGCGCTTCTAGAATCCTCTGAATCTGATATTAAGATGTTCTTGTCCAATCCATCCTCACAGGCACTGAATCTGCCAGCCCCGCAGTAAGTTAAGAATGGGGTGCTTTCAAGTGCACATCTGATAACTGGCCATATTTTATCCGCCGCTCTTCTGACGGCTTCTTTCTGCCGCTCTCCCACCTTCCCTATTTTCATTTTTTCTATCATATGAAGCTGAAACCTCCATTACTCTCGAAATGTAGAGCTGGGCAGATGAAGTGTGAGATGATTTCCTGTGAATGTGGCCATGTGCTGACTCTCGTTACTCTCGCTCTTAATGGATTCCACACTTCTGCACACATTGTGAGCGTACACGACATGGACTTCTGGATATGTCCTTGTTCTCAAGAATGGCACAGTTGCTTTTGCAGAGTAGATGTGTGTGGGTGTTGTTTTCATATTCATTCTCTCCATCTATGTCTGATAAGGGTGTGAGAGCCAATGATTGAGCCTAATGCTACGGTTGGGAAATGACCCGCATATTTCAGTGGAAACTGTGTTGGAGTTTTTTTTTTTTTTTTTATCTCCTCGTCTCCCCTTAGTTTTTGAAACTCCAACCTTTTCTTTTGAGAGTTGTTTCAGACTAATTTGATTAGCTTTTTAATTGCCTCCATTCATAAGAGTGTGTGTGTGTGTGTGTGCATGCAGACATGTGATGGACGTAGGGTTTAGAAGGACCTCAGTTCATACACACATTCTAGCGAGAAGTGTCTTGAAGGAGCTGCCACGTTAACAAGAGGAGTGCATCTCTCTCTTTCGCTCTCTCTCTCCCTCTCCCTCTCACTGTCTCTCTTTCAAGCGTTTGGCATGTGCTCTAAATGTTAACTAACCCTCTGGGGCTTTTAGCTAAAGTACATCCTTATTTGGTGTATGGTGAACATTAAACACACCATAGGCAGGGTGGACAACCTGTACTTAAATGCATCATTCACTTTAGCTCTTTTTCCCCCTCCATATCTTGACAAACATGAATGATAAACACATTTGTGTATAGATTATATAGTAGGGACTGTGTGGGAGTCGTGCATGACCTCTTATGGAATAGTTCACCCCAAAAACGTGAATACATTTTTAAACCTTGATCAATGCACATGAGTTCATTAAATATGATAAACACATATTATCCTATTTAAGCATTTACTTTCAGAAGCTTAAGGAAAAAGTGAATCGGCATTGTGAGCTTTGCTCAAGTTCTCATTCATATACTTGATGGCCACTAGGGTGACTTGAAAAAGACTGTTTAATATCACACTTATTTTGTCTGCAGCCCTCTTTCTTTTCTAGTCCATGACAGTATGACCTGAAGGAATTACTAAATTACTGGGATTTCATCTTTGAGCTTCTGTGATTTGGGTGAGAAGAAGGCATGAGAGACGAGGCTTTTAATAGTAACTGCTGACAATGCCCTGCAGACAGCCACACGTAAATGAGGTGTTAACTAGCACTGACATGCTGAGATTTACTGCCGTGACTCCAGGACAGGCATCCTGAAGATCAGCCTCCGTGAGTTCTTTTATTAAGCAGACGTGCAATGAAAAACATTAAATACATTTTACAGAAAGGATTAATGACAATGTGTTGCTTATGTTGCCTAATGTAGATTCAGCCAAGAAGAGCTTGAAAAGTTAACCTGGTTTACTGTACCTATTATTTTGTATACCATAACATTGTTACATTGTCATAAATGGGAGCCTTGTCAATGTGGCTTGTATCCCACAGAATGTTATAAACTAGCAAATATCAGATTTAAGTGCTTCGTCTATATTTTCATTTTATAAAAGATGATCAATACCCTCTTTACAGTGTGATTTACTGCAGTTTTTAAATGAACAAGCCTCTCCTCGGGTGCTGGAAGACTGTTATGGTGCAGATTAATTGTGGGGTGAAGAGTTGCAGTCACTCTCCAAACACTGCAGCTGATGGATCGTCACTACATAAACGACTGGGCTGTCGACAAGCCTGTAAATTCATCATGAATGCAATTACTAATATGTATTTGTTTCTTTTCCATCATTTATAGTCTATTTGAAGCCTGTAAATCAGTGTTTCTTGACGTGAAAGTGTACTTAATACCTAGGCCAAATGTGCTGTGCCAGTTTTGTTTGCATTCACAGGTTTCATTTATGAATAACTGCCTATAGCTTGGAGTTGATCTCATCTTAACATCCTACAACAGTGCTGCATTTGCCCCCAACACCATCAGATGAGATTTAATAGTACATTTAATCAGCCGTTTGAATAACTTGGATAACCTCCTTTGTTAAAGCTGTTTGCAAAACAGATGTTTGCCAGGAATGGGATATGCCATCAAATCATTTGGCAACCAATAAACAGGCTTAGCTGGTGTTAAAGGGTTACTCCACCACGAAATGAAAATTTTGTCATTAATCACTTAGCCCCATGTCGCTCCAAACCTGTAAAAGCTCAGTTCGTCTTCAGAACACAATTTAAATAAATTTTGGATGAAAATATGTATCGACCAGTAAACACTACAAAAGACAGGTGACTTGTGTTAGCTCCTGTGTCGCAGATGGTAAAACTTGGTTCGAATCCACCTTTAGGCAATCTTTTCTCTCTCATTTTTAATTTTAAATCGCATCAGAAAAGCATTTATTTTCAATGAAAGTTAAGGAAGTAATTCAAAAGATTAATAATGTATCGGGTAGGCTTAGAGTGGGATTTAGTGTCCCAATAAGGTGGTTAACTATTTGAATTAAAATGATAATTTACACTCAATATGTTATTACTGCAAACTGTTTTATAATGTATTATAATACCGAGGTGCAGATAACTGCCACTATTTGCAATAAGTAGTATAAGTAGTTTTCGTCTTCTGTGTAAAAAAAAACTTTCCTCGTATATATTGTTTTGTAAAAAAAATAATTTTGTTTCATAGACCCGGTACTAATAACAGCTTAACATTATTTATCTTTGCCTACCTTTGGGGTCCTTTTGCTAGTATATTACAATATCATTATGCTGCAATTAGTTAGTTATAGATTAAGAGCTGCTTTTTTATGTACAGATGGGTTGTTGCTGTGAATAATAATTAGTTATTAAAATAACATTCTTTTCTGTAATAGGGCTTGCGCGTCGTGACGTCATTACTTGGCGTTTGCCGCCACGTTGAATGCTTTCTTTAATGCCACTCGGACTACTGCGCAGTGTTTAGACATACTCCCTCTCATCCGTGTGTCTTAATTTGATGAATTAAAAATCTATTTTAACCATTTTCAACCATTGCTGTATTGTGGGTTGTAATAGCGCAACACATAATAGCCATGGGGAAAATAAAATGAGAATGGATTAACTTTACACTGCTTTCCTGCTTGGAGGCGCGACTACGGAGACCAACGTTAAGCGATTTGTGAAGCTAGGTCTAACGTGACTTTAGTTACAGATTGGCGTGAAATCGTGCTCTCACAACAACCACTCCATCTTAAAAAGCCCAACATCACGCTAAGGTTGCTTTCAAGTAATCAAAACGATGCTTTGAAAACATCTGTTTCGCTGGAAGGACAAGGAGTAGCAACAGGACAACAGCAAAACAGGTTTGACAGGTCTGATGGAGGGGCTAACGGGATATTTTACAGGAAAATACTAAAACGGGAAGACAGCGGGGAAAACAGCTCAAATACGTAAGAACCCCGGAAAAATGGGAGGGTGGACATCTACTAACTACACTAAACTAGCAGCTAGGTAACGTTAGAGCGCAGCTTACCGGATTACTGTATACTGTTTTGCCGCTGTTCCGTTTCTGTGATTTGCAGCTCCTGAACCCATCCATTTGTGAACCCAGAATGCAACTTGGCGCCCAAGCCCCATTTGCATTGTCTGCTGGTTTATTTACCGTATTTTCCGGACTATAAGTTGCACTTTTTTTCCATAGTTTGGCTGGTCCTGCGACTTTATAGTCAGGTGCGACTTATTTTATCAAAATTAATTTGACATGAACCGAGAGAAATCAACCAAGAGAAATTAACCAATAGAAAACATTACTGTCTCCAGCCACGAGAGGGCGCTCTATGCTGCTCAGTGCTCCTGTAGTCTACACTGAAGACATAGAGTGCCTCTCGTGGCTGTAGACGGTAATGTTTTCTCTTGGTCTTGGTTCTTGGTCTGGTTCTAAATAAATGCGACTTATAGTCCAGTGCGACTTATATGTTTTTTTCCTCATCATGACATATTTTTTGGACTGATGCGACTTCCGAAAAAGTCTGAAAAATACAGTAGCTACTTTTCAGTACACCACATTATATACCACTTACTGTAGTACTGTAAGACTGGATGTTAAAGTGCAAATTAACACCTCACCACTTTTGTGGGTTTGCTACTGTTACAGTTAAAAATCGTAGAAAAGTAAAAACATTGGTTTGATGTAAGCAACACAGATACAACAAATTAAACTGATAATGGGTGAGTTAGATTTATAGTCTGTTAATAATCAAGCATTGATTGTCGTATTGGTGACAACGAGGGGCTTAGGGCCCCATAAAGGCTTGGGCTGTTGTCACCTCAGAAGAGATAAGGACACTGTGATGACTTAGTCTTCCTCAGGTTGCAGACACATTCTTTAAAAATTATCCTTTAAAATATTTATTCGATTTTTATGTTCACACAGCTCAGCTGGACCAATATCTCATTACTGTTTCTGTTTCTTCTGTTTCAGGTATGACAGATTATTTTGTCAAACCGATCCCTAAATGAACCGGAGCAGAGGATTGAAACTATGGCATTAAAGCGCAATGATGGCACAGTCAGATGTTTACTGTTGATTGGAGCTGGGTAATTTCACTGCTTTAGATATTAGTTATTCACTTTGGTGTCATGCCACATTAAAATCTCTATGCAAACAACAAAATAAAATAGTTAAAATACAATTGTACAAGTTACAGGATTCAGGATGCTTTAAATAGAAAGATCAAAAGAACAGCGTTTATTTGGAATATAAATCCTTTGTAACTTTATAAATGTCTTAACTGTCACTTTTGATTAATTTAATACATCCTTGCTGAATAAAGGTATTATTTTCTTACAACAGCAACAAAAAAATTTTACTGACCTGACCTGAAATTTTTGACTAAAGGTCGACCGATATTGGATTTTGCCGATACCGATAGCTTGGTTGGACCACACTGGCCGATACCGATTAATTAACCGATAGTTTTTTAAAATGGATACTGGAAAAAAAAGTAATAAATAATAATAAAAAAAAAAAGAAAAAATTGCTAAACCATACAAATAGTAGTAGTAGTAGTAGTAGTAGTAATAATAATAGTAAATGTTGAAATTACCACACTCTAATAGGGCCCTATCAAATCGGTTTTAATTTTCTTAAATTTACAAATTCTGTTATTTAAATTTTCTGGATTCTGTTTTTTTCCATTTTAATTTTACTCCACTCCTTTTTTATAGTTAAATTAAAGTTTATTTATTATAAAGTAAGTCTAATTAAATAAAATCATGAACTTTTTCAAATCAATTTAATAAAAGTTAAAAAAAAAATTACATGATTAGGGCCTATGAAATGTTTTATTTTTTCTCACCATATATATATATATATATATTTTTTTTTGTTACCAAATTCTGTTTTAGCATGTCTAATTATTGTTAATTATTGTTATCAAATCAAGGCATGAAACATTAATTTTATTTGTCTTAAATTACTTAAAATTAAGCATTTTTTTTTTTTTTGGCAAACAAAGGGGATTTACTATTAAAATTAAAACATGGAAGAAATGTTGTGTGATTATTCCTTGAAAATAATGTTTGTTTCATTTAGTAGTAGTAGTAGGCTATGTACGTGCTGTCTGTGATTTCAGCCACTAGAGGCAGCTCTTGCACTGTATAATGAAACGGAGCCTTCTCAGCCCACTCCAGCAAAGGACGAAACGTGGAAAACTATCGGCATGGATTTTTGTTGATAACGATTGTTACAGCAATCAAACTATCGTAAAACCGATAAATCGGTCTACCTCTACTTTTGACTGTCTTTGTTTTACAGTAAAATAGACAAATCTCAGTTACTTACTGACAGATCTTAACTTAACATTTTACAGATCTAAGCTAAAGCTACATAATAAGCCACTTGCACAAATTAAGTAAAGGTGGATTTAGCCATGATGTTTAAGCCTTCTCATTAGTCAGTCAGTACGAACGGTTAGGCTATTATGTTTGTGTAAATGAGACAGTATGGTCTGATTTATGTTAAAAGCCTCATATCTTGTCAAATCATCCATGCAAGACTTATGGAATGCCATTTGTCTTGTTTTACACACTCCATCGGACTTCAGCTTGATCTGATGATCAGCCTCTTTCCAGTCATGAAGCTCCGTTCACACTGACAGCTAATTGATGTAAACTGGCTGTATCCAGTTCATATTCAGTCTTCATTCCCATTGCTAGTCGCCACATAGTGTTGCATGGCATCTGGTTAATATGTGTGTAGAGTGACTTCAGTATGTTTGCTAATGCTGCTTATGTGTGTGTGTCTGTGTTTGGGGGGGGGCTCTCATAATGGCTGTGTCAGATGGGTTTGCCTCATTTACGAGAAGTGTTTAATCCCCCCCATTGTCTGTAAGATTGTAAGCTTTTTCGTAGTATAACCGGTCTAATCCCCTGACTACTGATGAATTGGATGATAAGCATTGCCTTCAAAACAATTTCTCTGTTTCACCCTCTGCCAGAAGAGATATGCCTATAAACACTGGTTCATTCATACAGACTAGTATAAATAGACCACTGACCAGGAAATTAGATTTTTTTTTTTCAAGCTACCAAATAATGTGTCATAATCAAGTGGCAACCTTGGACAGCTGTGGCCTGAACTTGGGCAAGGCACTGAACCCCCAGTTGCTCCCAGGGTGCTGGATCTATAGCTGCCCACTGCTTTGTGTATGTGTTCATGGTGTGTTCACTTCTGGTGTGTGTGCACTTGAATGGGTTAAATGCAGAGCACCAATTCCGAGTATGGGCTACCATACTTGGCAAATGTCCATGACTTTCACTTTTTCACTTTCACCTCCCACTCTCTCTCGTGAAGCCCAAACGGAAGTGACTTAAACTGTAATTCATCGTCTGGCCACTTGAGGCTGGCTGCCAAAAGGGAATCAGTCTCCTAAGCCCCTTTCACACTGCATGTCGGGCCCGGCATATTGCCGGAACATTGCCAGGTCGCCTTCTGTGTGAAAGCAACGACGTCCCGGGATTGATTCCCACATTGAACCCGGGTCGGGGACCTAGTAACATTGCCGGATTCAACCCGGGATGAGTGCTGTGTGAACAAAAGCCAGATCTAATTCCGTGTCGAAGTGATGATGCGCAACTCTTTTACCGGCTGGTTTTGAAGGAAGATCAGCGTTCGCAACGAAAAAATATTTGCAAACTGTAATGAAGCGGAAATCAGTTAATCCTCATTTTCCGCGAGACCGTTTGCTTGCTTTCAGTGAAAGTATAACGTGCCAAATGTTTTTGACTGCGTACATTACACGTCACACGCCCCTGATGTCACGTGTTGTTACGGGACCTTTACAGTTTGTGTGTGAAAGCACGCACATATCCTGGTCATCACTGGCAGTGTGAAAGTGCAAAATCTAGCGACCAGGGAACAATTGCCGGAACACTTTAACCCCTGTATTTGCCGGAATGGCAGTGTGAAAGGGGCTATAGACTCCCCATGTTAAAACGGCCATCTTTACTGCACAAAAAGTGGTTTTGGTCTTTTGGCCTTTTTTTTTTTTTTTTTTTTTTTTAGAACTCATTAGTTTCAATTATATTAAGCCTTAAAGTTCTTTATTATTAAAGGGCGCGGCCACTTGAGTGAAGGTTGATTGCTGCTGCTGTCACCGCTGTCGAGCTAGGTGGGCATAACTTAAGCAACCAGCTCCCACGTTTTGGCCCATTTTCAATTATCTTGGAGTGACGCATGGTTATGCACTGCCAAGATGGCGACGGCTGGCTCCACCCACTTTTGGCTTAAAAAACGCTCTTCGAAATCTATGGGTAACGTCACAGACACTGCATCCATGTTTTTATACAGTCTATGGTCATAATATGCTGTAATGCTGTCATTACATAATGCTGTCTGTAATAACCCACTTTCTTAATCCCCAAAACGTGAAATGACTGATTTGGGGATTCGTAGAATTTCTTCCCATAATGTAGTCTGTACGTCAGTGGTTATCATATATATAATATATATATATATATATATATATATATATATATATATATATATATATATATATATATATATATATATATATATATATATATAATTAATATATATATATATATAAAAAAAAATTATAAAGATGGTCTAGCAAAATTATTTAAGATATTAGCTAAAAAGTAAATTAATACAATTATTTAATAATAATTCACTAATAAAATTATTTTTAAAATATGGAGAAAAAAAAAACCATGCAATTTTCATACAAATCTTCTCCTTTGATCCCATCTGCAGTATTGTGTAGTATATACTAAGAGTAAACAAAGGGGTAATGTTTATTTTAAGCCTTCTTAGTGAAATTTCTCTCTTATCAGTTAGTATCTTCATGGATTATCAATGCTGTATTTAGTGCTACTTTGATATGCTGTGGTTAACTGTTTTCATATAGAAGCCAAAGTTG